>NW_026707996.1:0-16570 GCF_902713425.1 Acipenser ruthenus
ATGCTCTTTTTAGTTTGAGACCATTAAATAATAAAGCTGGCTCTACCCAACAATGGGTATTGCCAGCATATAACGATTATTTGCTTACGATTGTAAGTCGCCCTGGATAAGGGCGTCTGCTAATAAATAAATAATAATAATAATAATAATAATAATAATAATAATAATAATAAAAGGGGTTGCAGTCCCGAAATAATAAGACAAACACAAACACACAACACAGACACATAAACCTGTCTCCAGACTGTGTGTGCTCTTTGTGCAGGTGCGGTGCTCTCAGCAGTGGTGGTGTGTATTTACAGGTCTGGGCTTAGCGCTGGCTTCGTGCTGCAGCTCCCGGCTTCGTATTAGCTGTCTAGCAAAGACAAATAGATATAATTTATCACTGGAAACACTCCATTCACATTTCCCGTCCTCGTTTCCTCCCATTAACCACAACAAAGGAACCGACCACGGCGTCACGCCCCCCCCAAAGTACACTAAGCCCCGCCCCCTTACGATAGCTAGTTCAATCACGTCTCCTCCAATTCATGACTGAAACTTCTCTTACCGTACTAGGGCGAGGACTCCTGGTTCCGTGACACCGCCCCTTCCTGAATGGCCGGCTTCCGACTGCCCCTGGAAAGAACTGCCCAACCATTCAGTATGAAGCACACAGTTCCTGTTGTACAGTGCCCTCACAGGTCGAGAGGGAGTTTGTTGATTCGGATTCATTCGCTCTCTGTCACTGGGGTCTTCTTCTAATTACAGAAGCAGCATATTGCATGTAATTGTACTTTAAATGAATAACATCTGATAATGTCCCAACTGTGCTTATTGGCACTGTTTGCAGAAAAACATGTGTAAAACAATTGAAATTTGTAAATATTTCCGTCAACAAATATTTGCGCTTCTGCAGTGCAAGATTACACTATCACAAATTCACAATAAATATATGGCACATAATGCAGACTTATAATAAATGCAAAATTAGCAAAATGCTTTGCTGGTAAAATTGTCTTGTTTTACAGCAATATAACCTAGCAATATCAGAATAAAATCGAACACAGTAAATAGTGAGAAATATTTGAACTTACTATGTGTTACTGCTCGACATAAAATTAGTCCCTGAAATCTTCCCAGAGTCTCCACAGTTTCATTATAATTCATAAATTGTACTTCACTTCAATCCAACGAAGCTCCCAGCTTAGTGTTTTTCCACAACATAGCCTAGGGTGATTAACAACTTTTGTTTTCATAGCAAATTCAACAAAACAATCCAGGCATTGCAGGTGCAGAGACAGATCCAGTAGGGGGGAGGTGAGGGAGGTGGGGGTGTCCTTGGGGTCCGGACCCCCCCCCCCCCCCTTCATTAAAAATGTCAATGTAATGTTTACTTTAACGGTATGTGTCATATCAGGTACCCCCCTTCATGACAGTCTGACCCTCCCCCCCCTTCCTGAAAGTCTAGATCTGTCCCTGAGGTGTTATGAAGAATATTTTTCTCGGGGCCAAATGAGAGTATACCGATTCCTTTGGGGCCATGACTAATTCAAACAAATATATTATCACTAAGATATACACTGTATAGCCCTATTCTCAAAACAGCACATTTAAAAGTTAATATTAAAAGTTAATATTCAAAATAAGTAGGGAACTATTACTATTACTTATTCATTTATTTTTGATCAAAGGAGCCACCTTTACAATATTAGGAATCTGTCATCTACTACCTAACATAGCCTACCTTATATAACAAATGTGTCAGTTTCATTTATTACTGAGTTTGTTGCCCTCACGTATCAGGTGGTGTCTGGAATGATCCAAATGCAATTAAAACAGCGGGTGGAGGCGTGAAATAAATATATTTATAACTTCTCTTATGCAATTATTTCAATAGCGATTAATAAAATCAGTCATAACAGTGCGTCTCATGTGCCTTATAGAAAAGTGACAGAGCAGCACGCCGCACCGGCATGGTGTACTGTAATGGAATCAGAGATGAAAAGTTCTGCTAGGAGAGAATAGTAGTGAGTAGCTGGCGAGCCCAGCGACCCGGGAATCTTTTTTAAGGTGAGCAATGCGAGAGGAATTATTTAAGACGAGCGCAGCGAGCTGGCATCAATGAATTAAAAGTAAATCAGCTCATTTTTGCTGTTTAATCTACTATTTGTTATTGTAAACAAGTAAAACTTGAAAAATTTAAAGTACCTGGTATTGCCAGGCAGTCTCCCATCCAAGTACCAACCAGAAACGCATATTATAATTTTTTTTTTAGCAGACACACTTATCCAGGCCAACTTACAATTGTGACATACAATTACCCATTTATACAGTCGTTTTTTTTTTTTTACTGGACCAAACTTGTACGAGGAACTACCGTTCCTCTCAATATATATATATATATATATATATATATATATATATATATATATATATATATATATATATATATATATATATTAATACAGCTCTGGAAAAAATTAAGAGACCACTGCAAAATTATCAGTTTCGCTGGTTTTACTATTTATAGGTATGTGTTTGGGTAAAATGAACATTTTTGTTTTATTCTATAAACTACTGACAACATTTCTCCCAAATTCCAAATAAAAATATTGTCATTTAGAGCATTTATTTGCAGAAAATGACAACTGGTCAAAATAACAAAAAAGATGCAGTGTTGTCAGACCTCGAATAATGCAAAGAAAATAAGTTCATATTCATTTTTAAACAACACAATACTAATGTTTTAACTTAGGAAGAGTTCAGAAATCAATATTTGGTGGAATAGCCCTGATTTTCAAGCACAGCTTTCATGCGTCTTGGCATCCTCTCCACCAGTCTTTCACATTGGTGTTGGGTGACTTTATGCCACTCCTGGCGCAAAAATTCAAGCAGCTCGGCTTTGTTTGATGGCTTGTGACCATCCATCTTCCTCTTGATCACATTCCAGAGGTTTTCAATGGGGTTCAGGTCTGGAGATTGGGCTGGCCATGACACGGTCTTGATCTGGTGGTCCTCCATCCACACCTTGATTGACCTGGCTGTGTAGCATGGAGCATTGTCCTGCTGGAAAAACCAATCCTCAGAGTTGGGGAACATTGTCAGAGCAGAAGGAAGCAAGTTTTCTTCCAGGACAACCTTGTACTTGGCTTGATTCATCCGTCCTTCACAAAGACAAATCTGCTCGATTCCAGTCTTGCTGAAGCACCCCCAGATCATCACCGATCCTCCACCACATTTCACAGTGGGTGTGAGACACTGTGGCTTGTAGGCCTCTCCAGGTCTCCATCTAACCATTAGACAACCAGGTGTTGGGCAAAGCTGAAAATTGGACTCATCTGGGGGTGCTTAAGCAAGGCTGGAATCGAGCAGATTTGTCTTTGTGAAGGACTGTGATAGAGAGAGAAAGGATCGTTGCTGCAAATCTCCCTCCCGATTAGAAAGGGCGCTGTGTAAGGGGGAAGGTATGCTGCCTCCTAGATCTACCACCTCGTGGTAGGTGGAAACCGGAAGGTGACCATATTAGGAGGGGCGCTTAGCTGCAAGTACTCAGGACGATTCCATTGCAGTCAGCTGCGGGGCAGCCCTCCATTGGAGAAATCATGGCGACGCGTTGGCTGCAGGGAGTTTGCTGGGTACAAAGGGGAAGCAGCTATGTCAAAACCTCCGCTTGCGCTGAGAATGAAACACAAACGGCCGGAGCCTGTATTGTTTTTATGATTGTGGATTACGTGTGTTTTGTGTTGCAGAGGAGGAGTGAGCCGCGGACCGGCAATTATAAAGAGCACGTCCCTGCACTGCACAGCACAGCACAGCACCGCACTGCACCACTCACGGCACCACGCTTCTCTGGAGCGAGAGCACTGCGTGCACGGAGAACATGGGGACGGACAAAGTCCCGTTTTTGTTTATTGTTTTAAGAGAGCTGCCGTGTACCCCCCAATACCATCGCTTGTAAAGGGGTGGACTTATTTTGTGTTATTTGTTATTATTTTTATTATTATTAAAACCCACAGACTGTGAAAGGATTGTGTGGACTTGATTTATTTACTGCACCACTGCACCTGACTACACTTGGTGTCAAGAAGAGGGATTACAATGGACCCAACCACACTGGCAGCGCTGTTGGAGGCGCAGGAGCGGAGGCATCAAGAATCATTGACGGCCATGATGGAGAGGATGCATGGCTTGTTCCTGGAGGCCAATCGGGGGAGGAAACCGGCGGTTCAACCAGCAGTACCCCTACCAAGGGTAAAGGTAGTGAAGATGTCGCTGGAGGATGACCCCAAGGCTTACTTAGTTGCCTTTGAAAGGCAGGCAACAGCAGCTCAGTGGCCTCGGGAGTGGTGGGCTACCCAGTTGGACCCCAATTTGATCGGAGAGGCCCAGGCAGCCTACCAAGCCCTGACACATGAGCAAGCTCTGGTGTACGACCAGGTGAAGCAGGCCATTCTCCAGCGGCTGGACATCACAGAGGAGACACACCGCCACCGGTTCCGGGAGTACCAGCGCCCCCCAGGACTGCGACCCCGCGTGGTGGCCCAGCAACTAGTGGATCATGTGACCCGGTGGCTCTGCCCCGGCACCAACGATGCAGAAAAGATCACCAAGCTGATTGCCATAGAGCAGTTTATGAAGGTGCTGGGGCCGGACACCCAGAACTGGGTCACCAGGCATCGACCCACCACACTAGAGGCAGCAGTCCGATTGGCTGAGGGGTATGAGGATGCCTTGGCATCAGCTCCCGTGGTTGTTACCCCCGCTCCTCCCTCCAACCGACCCCGGACAGGACCGACTCCGAGGACAGGACCCCCACAGCACTTCACCCCCTCCCCCCACGGGGCTACTTCTCATCGGCACCCCACGGGTGGCCTTCCTCCACCCCAATGGAGGGCGAGGTCGACCCCCAGCGGGGTGAGAGCAGAGAACCCCTCCCCACTGCCGAACCGGCAGCGGGACATACATCGGCGGCGATGGAATGTGGTGCGGCCTCCCATTACTTACCAACAGCACCAGGTAAGTCCAGGGGTAATGATTGGGAGGGGCCTTGCATTGTTGATGTACGGGTTGGTGATGTGAGTACCCACGCGTTAGTGGACTCAGGATGTGGGCAGACTTTAATTGAAGAAGCTCTGTTGGCGGGGGTACCTTGGTGGTCACGCGGGGTCGTGGTCATTTCCTGTATTCACGGGGATAACAAGGACTACCCCCTCACTAAATGAGATGTGACGATTGGATGTCATACCCGCCACGTAATCGTGGCAGTGGCTGCAAAGTTGCCATATCCAGTTATTTTAGGTCGAGACTGGCCATATTTTGAAACAATGATTAATAAAATGGTAATGCCAGTCTCCGGTAAGACCATGGGAGCAGCGGGGGAAACTATTGGGAAAATATTCCCGCTGCAAGCTGATTTGTTCCATTCCCGATTTCGCCCTGAAAAAAACAAAAAAAGAGCGACGTGTCGAAAAATGGGAAGGAATGTCAATAAGACAAGGCTGGGGTTTGGTGGGGGAAACTTCAGAGTCTGTTAAATGTAAGGGAAAGGGGATTGGGACTCAGTGTGACCTGCGGGGGCAGGTTACTGGGGCCCCCATTGCTGAAGCTACTGTAGCTCCGCTTGATATCCCGATGTTCTGGGACCGAGATGTGGACCTAGCGTTGGAACAAAAAAATGATCCTTCGCTGGCACACATCTGGGGGCAGGTTCGGTCTATCGAGGGGAAGGATGTAGAGGATAACCGGCCGCTTACATATCCTCACCACATTATTGTCGGGCATTTGCTGTATAGGGTATCCCAAGCCACGAGCACAAGCCAGATTGTAACACAATTACTCGTTCCTCAGTCTTTTCGACGTGAGATCATGCGGTTGGCTCACGATCTCCCATGTTCGGGCCATTTAGGTAGCGATAAGACTCAGGAACGAATATTGGCTCGATTTTATTGGATGGGAGTCTATAGTGAGGTGACGCGATATGTAGCGGAGTGTCCGGAATGCCAGCAAGTAGCACCCGACCCTGCTGGTCCCACTGCCCCTGATCTCAGTTCCCTTTGAACGCATTGCTATGGACATAGTGGGTCCCTTGAGCCAGTCTGACTCTGGATACACGCACATTTTGGTAGTGGTGGACTACGCGACCAGATATCCAGAGGCAGTACCATTGAGATCCACTTGTGCCGCAGCAGTTGCTCGAGAGTTACTACAGATTATAACGAGAGTAGGGATTCCAAAAGAAATCCTCACTGATCATGGAACGAACTTCATGTCACAGTGTTTGAAAGAATTGTATAAATTGTTGCAAATTAAGTCCATTCGAACCTCTGTTTATCACCTGCAGACGGACGGTTTGGTGGAACGTTTTAATCAGACTTTAAAACAGATGCTGAAGCGGTTTGTCACCCAAGAGCAGAAACATTGGGCTAAACTCCTCCCCTACCTGATGTTTGCAGTGAGAGAGGTGCCTCAGAGCTCGACCGGGTTCTCTCCCTTTGAGCTGCTGTATGGGAGGCAACCACAGGGCATTCTGGATCTTGTGAAAGAAGGGTGGGATGAGCAAACAAAAACTTCCAAAAACACAGTCAAATACGTAATCATGTTAAGAGACCGCCTGGAATTGGTTGGTCGTTTGGCACAAGAAAACCTAAAACTAGCTCAGCATCGCCAAGAGCAGCAGTACAACAAACAAGTAAGAATTCGGACTTTTCGGCCAGGTGATAAAGTACTGCTGCTACTTCCTTCATCAGAGTCTAAGTTGTATGCTAAATGGCAGGGGCCATATGAGGTGATACAGGGAATTGGTAATGTGAATTATGAAATTAGACAACCCAATCGCCGAAATAAGACAGAAATTTATCACATTAACTTGCTAAAACCCTGGAATGAAAGGGAGGCCCTGTTTGTAGCTGGTGACAGTTTAGAAGAGGATTTTGGTCCCACTGTCAATCCATTAGCTACAACTAACATTCCGATGGGAGAACAGTTACTTCCGGATCAGAAACGTGAGCTCTTCCAGTTGGTGGAAAGGTTTAGTGATGTTTTTTCTGATTTGCCCGGCAGAACTAATGTTATTTCTCATGCTATTATTACTCCGCCAGGTTTTAGGGTCCGAGAGAGACCGTACCGGATCCCGGAGAGTCGCAGGGGTCCCATTCACAAGGAGGTGGAGGATATGCTCAAGCTTGGAGTCATTGAGCCTTCCCGGAGTGAGTGGTGCAGTCCTATCATGATGGTGGGCAAAAAGGACGGCTCCACTCGGTTCTGTGTGGATTTCCGGAAGGTCAATGCCATCTCTAAGTTTGATGCGTATCTAATGCCCCGAGTGGACGAGCTCCTCGACCGACTGGGTAAGGCGCGGTTAATTTCGACTTTGGATCTGACGAAGGGGTACTGACAGATTCCACTCACTCAGAGCTCAAAAGAGAAAACTGCTTTCTCTACCCCAGATGGCTTGTTCCATTTCTGGACCATGCCCTTCGAGTTGCATGGAGCTCCCGCCACCTTTCAGAGACTGATGGACCAGGTCTTAGCTCGTCATCATCAGTACGCAGCCGCATACATCGATGATGTAGTGATTTTTAGCTCCACCTGGAAGGAGCATATTATTAGGCTTTCAGCCGTCCTACAGTCTCTAAGGGAGGCTGGGCTAACAGCCAAGCTGGGCAAGTGTGCATTTGGCAAACAGGAGACCCAGTATCTTGGCTACATTATGGGTAATGGCCGGGTAAAGCCTATCGCCTCCAAAGTCCAGGTGGTGGTGGAGACGGCTATCCCGAGAACCAAGTCACAGGTGAGATCACTACTGGGGTTAGCTGGCTATTATCGCCGTTTTATCCCCGAGTATGCCATCAAAGTCAACCCCCTGGTCGATCGCACCCGAAAGGCTGCTCCAAAATTAGTTAAATGGACAGGGCAGTGTCAGGAAGCATTTGATATGATTAAGAAGCGACTCTGTCAAGCCCCCGCTCTGATTTCACCAGATTTCAGCAAAGAGTTCATCCTTCAGACTGATGCCTCCCACATTGGTCTGGGGGCGGTCCTGTCCCAACAAGTTGACGGAGTGGAACACCCTATCATTTATTTGAGCAAAAAAAAGGCTCCTAGGGAAATTAACTACTCCGTCATTGAGAAGGAGTGTTTAGCCATCAAGTGGGCTACTCATGCTCTTCGCTATTACTTGTTGGGGCGTTCTTTCTCTCTTGTCACTGATCATGCTCCTTTAAGGTGGTTACACGATACAGTGAAACATCGTGCGGGTAAGGAGCATCAAAATGCAGATTTTTTTTCAAGGGAGGGGGGACCATTGGGGAATGTAGAGTTGACCGAGTGTTCCTTCGGCATCACTCTGAGGGGTGAGATATGTGATAGAGAGAGAAAGGATCGATGCTGCAAATCTCCCTCCCGATTAGAAAGGGCGCTGTGTAAGGGGGAAGGTATGCTGCCTCCTAGATCTACCACCTCGGTGGTAGGTGGAAACCGGAAGGTGACCATATTAGGAGGGGCGCGTAGCTGCAAGTACTCAGGACGATTCTATTGCAGTCAGCTGCGGGGCAGCCCTCCATTGGAGAAATCATGGCGACGCGTTGGCTGCAGGGAGGAGTTTGCTGGGTACAAAGGGGAAGCAGCTATGTCAAAACCTCCGCTTGCGCTGAGAATGAAACACAAACGGCCGGAGCCTGTATTGTTTTTATGATTGTGGATTACGTGTGTTTTGTGTTGCAGAGGAGGAGTGAGCCGCGGACCGGCGATTATAAAGAGCACGTCCCTGCACTGCACAGCACAGCACAGCACCACTCACGGCACCACGCTTCTCTGGAGCGAGAGCACTGCGTGCACGGAGAACATGGGGACGGACAAAGTCCCGTTTTTGTTTATTGTTTTAAGAGAGCTGCCGTGTACCCCCCAATACCATCGCTGGTAAAGGGGTGGACTTATTTTGTGTTATTTGTTATTATTTCTATTATTATTAAAACCCACAGACTGTTTTGGGAGAAAGGATTGTGTGGACTTGATTTATTTACTGCACCACTGCACCTGACTACAAGGACGCATGAATCAAGCCAAGTACAAGGTTGTCCTGGAAGAAAACTTGCTTCCTTCTGCTCTGACAATGTTCCCCAACTCTGAGGATTGGTTTTTCCAGCAGGACAATGCTCCATGCTACACAGCCAGGTCAATCAAGGTGTGGATGGAGGACCACCAGATCAAGACCGTGTCATGGCCAGCCCAATCTCCAGACCTGAACCCCATTGAAAACCTCTGGAATGTGATCAAGAGGAAGATGGATGGTCACAAGCCATCAAACAAAGCCGAGCTGCTTGAATTTTTGCGCCAGGAGTGGCATAAAGTCAAACGTAAAGAAACTAGATATTTTCAAACAGGAAATAGAGCATTTCTAGAATCGAGCAGAACCTTTAGGTTTTCACCGACAGGGGGCGAAGCCATGGACCAATTGAGAACAATGGGCTTTCTCTGAATGAGAACCACCAATGAGAAACACCCCACGTGGATGGGCACAGCCCAAAATAACCAAACTAACCAATCACAGGGTGGAAGTCAAGACAACAAAAACAGCCGTGCGACTTTCAGAACGCTTGAGTTTGCCCATGCTGAAGTCTGCCCCATGAGAGAGCTTCCCAAGAGCTCCCCACACTAAAAGTTTGCCCTACAGAAGGAACAGTGCTCCAGGCAAGAGAAAGAAGTGAGCTCCACCCGCTAGAAGTGGCTTGGAGTTCGGAGGAACGAAATGGAAGCTAAACTGCTCTGAAAAAAGTTTCTGAATCATGGGAGCATAAGTGCTCAAAATCACAGAATTCAAGGAAGAACCAATGTTCTGAAGAAATGCTAAAATCAGCTTTGAAGAGAGTCGTAGCCCTTTGCCCTCCGAGAGACTGAAACAGTAAACAGAAGCATAGCCAGCAGCTGGACCTAAGGTCATGTACTAGCCATACAGAAGAATTGCAACAGGCACACATCTACGAACTACATAACTCTTCAATTGCAACGCATTATCAGAACTGAGTTACGTCTCATCAACTGAACTATTTCCAGTTGGAACACTGCCAACAACGACTATAATGCTGCAAGACTTGGAGATCAACAAGCTGATCTCCATTTGAAAATAACTATTTATTTACTGCAAGCCTTCACAATACAATGTGTACAGCAAAGTACTGTCCCATTGGAACTTCAAATCCAAAGAGCTGCAGTGTTCATCAACACAGATTGACTTCTTAATATGGAAATGTGGCGGAGTGTCCCACCCCTTTGTTTATTATTTATTTTATATTATGATTTACGTTCATACTACGGTGAAGCGCCGCATATTTGTTATTGTTTTATATTTTAAAATTCTCATGAGGATGCATGACTGATCAGCTACTGATTATTTAACTAGCTGACAGTCACACATCCTTACTAAACTCGTGCAGACTATGGCTGAGGGGTAATAATTAATTAATAGCTAGTTAATCCCTCGGCCAGAATATAAAAGCCGGCAGCTATCTGCGCAAAAAGGAGAGTTTACAGAGGAGAGTACGGGAGAGCGAGCAAGGAGAGAGATTTAAAACATAAACAACTGCTAAGCGTGCTGGTTTTACCCCAGCACGATACTTATTTGTTTATTTCTATTTGGCCAATGTGCCCTTTTGTTTGTGGTGTTTGTTTTGTTTAAATCTTTTGTTTGTTTTATTATTTAATAAAATAGCTGAGCGCCGTAGCGCTGCAGTTTCACCCGGCATTCATTGCTTTGATTTCTGTTCCTGGTCAGTGACATCACCACCCACACGCCACTCAACAACAGCTCGGTCACAGGCAGCTTGGTTTCAGGCACTTATGGGACATGCTGCAGCCTTCCTGCAGGTCCCCTGGACGCCAGCAGCAGAACCACGCCGGTCCGTTGTCCGGACGCAGGCGACGGCTCCTCGCCCTCAGAAGTTCCCAGCCTTCGCAGATTTCATGGAGGAGGTACGCTCCTTTTGTTATTGTCCGGCCTCAGGTCCTAGCGTGCTAAAGCGTGCACGACGTACTTGGGGCTCCGACTGGACTCCAATACGATGCGCGCATACCTGTCAGACGACAGAGTTGCAGCTATCCAGGGTTGTCTCCCCCTGTTTCAACAGGGATAGCAGGTCACCCTCCTATTGTGCCAGAAACTATTGGGTCTGATAGCCGCAGCCATATCGGCCATTCAGCTGGGTCTACTTCGCATGCGCCCGCTACAAGCGTGGCTCAATGCATTCCGCATCAATGCCAAACGCGACAGACACCGTTGGCTGACTGTGTATCTTGTGTGCTCGGCAGCCCTACGCTGGTGGAGGACGACTTCTCATCTGTGCGAAGGTGTGTGAATGGGAGTAGTGTTGAACTGCCAAGTGGTGACGACAGACGCCTCCAACTTGGGTTGGGGAGCGGTCTGGAAAGACAGAGGAGTACGCGGATCCTGGCCGGACCGCTGAACATCCCTGCACATAAATATGCTGGAGATGCAAGGAACTGTCCGCATCCGTCAGAGTGGCGACTCCACCCTCAGATAGTGGAGCGCATTTGGGAACGGTTCTGGAAGGTGCAGGTCAATCTCTTCACCTCAGCAGAGATGACACATTACCCCCTATGGTACTCCCTCCACTGCTTAGGCGGTAGACGCCTTAGTGCACGAATGGCCCAAAGCGTTTTTGTACGCTTTCCTGCCTATACCGCTGCTCCTGGCCTTTCTCGAAAAGGTCCAGTTCGAGGAAGCGTCAGTTCTCCTAGTGGCCTCCAAGTGGCCCAGGAGAGTCTGGTTTTTGACCCATGTGCCAGCTGTTGCACGGCCAGCCCTGGGAGATTCCACTGCGCATGGATCTCCTCTGTCAGGCTCTCTTTGACACCCGGAACCGGGCAGGTTCCGGCTATGGGTCTGGCCCCTGAAAGGGACCGCTGGTTAGCCCTAGGGCTATCAGATGCGGTTGTGGGTACGTTGCAGAGCACTAGGGCCGACTCCACTAGGACCTTGTACACCTGAAAGTGGAGGTATTTCCAGCTTGGTGTTTCCAGGAACAGAGAGACGTAACACCGTAAGTAAAGTGTTTAGAGAGAATGAAAAAGAACTGAAAGAAGCATGCTAGCAAACCTGTAAGTAAAGCCAACTGCTTAATAAAAGTGTGTTGTTTTGTTAAAGTTGTATTTAGTTACCTAAATCATTATTAAAAGATGTTCTTTGTTTGGTTGCAGGTTTGCTACAGGCTAAAGAATGTGAAACATACTTGCTTTGTCTTTTTCCCGATACATTAATACATAAATATGTGTGTAACAGGGGGAGATCTGTGCTGACTCTTCTGCTGTGTTCATAGTGCTGCAGGAAGAGGGCAGCAGCCTTGCAATATCCGCCGGTCAGTCATGGCAGTGACACAGAGAGGTGGGAGAGGGGGTGTGTGGGCTTTCCCTCTCTCTGAGTGGCTGAGAGGCAGGCATTGGTGGGCTTGCTGGCCCTGTAAATAACGTTCTGTTGTTCCCTCAGCTCTGCCCCTGTAAGATGAAATAACAAGCCAGAGGGAGCTCTGCTCCAGGACTGAGCACAGCTGGAAAAAGAAAAAGAAAAAGAAAACGAAAAGAGAAGAAACTAACAAAATATTGGTAGCGGGAATGGAGTGCGAGTGTGTCAGCGGGACTGTTTACCTGTGAGTATTTTCAGTGTCCTGTCAGGCCACGGATAACAGCGCCCTCTGCGGGCTAAAACACGCACTTGAAAAAAAAAAATAACAAACCAAAAGTAATAAATAAAACTGGGCACCTGTGTGGTGTTTCAAGTACATCCTTCTGTCTCCCGTGTCAGTGAATACCCACACCCTTCCACAATGTGATTATTATTTTCATTAGTAATAATAATAATAGTCTCTAGGCGCTTGCCCAGGCGTCTCCGGACAGGTTTTAGGACGACCGTTAATCCTCGCCGATCCAAACTTTTCAACAGCAATCAATTTATTATCAAATGCGCAAAAGCAACTAAACAACCTAGATAAATAAACTTAGAAGAAAACATTTTACAGAAGCGCACAGCACAAGAAGTTATAAAAAAAGTTTAATTTATTTTTCTTTTTTTTGACAAAATGGTATTCCTTTACCTTGAGCCTAAGGCTGTTCACAGTCAATACAGATAATGCGCTTCTCCACGCCGCCTTTCTGCACAGGGCACAGCTGTTTGAAGTTTTATTTTTATTGCACTTGCCAACCTGCATTGGCGTCTCTTGCGGCTCCCAGCGGGGTTGCCAGCTTCAGCTGTAGGTACACGCTTGGCAGTTTCTCTCTGTTCCAAATGCTTCTTGTGAGTTCCTGTGTTAACTGTAAAATATATTATCTCCTTGGTAAATTCTTCTCCGTGCATTCTTTGTAAAGTACCCAGGAGTTGATGGCTGCTACATCCAATACATTGTAAAACACCTGAACAGGCCACCGTCGGGAGCTAGCTTCCGTGCCATCTGATCCAAACATCAATTTCATATTTTGTTGCGTTGTAAAACTCCACAGTCTCTGGTATTTATTTTCACTAGTCCCGATGCTAATTAACTGACCAAAGCAGCGCAGCTGGAAAGCAGGTGCAAGCCTTTCAAAAGGCTGATTGAAAAACAATAGACTGTCAGTCATTCACTCAGGCAGAGAGTAGAGACTAATCTAATTACAGCTAAACACATTGCGGACTGGTAAATAAAAATAATAAAGTAGAATACCGTTCTGTATAATGAAAATACAATTGTTTTCTGTGTGGCCGTCAATGTGACTGCTCCCGGGGCTTTTAGGTATGATGTAATATATCTCCTTTATTTCTGCACTCCCGTGTTTCATGCTTTGTGAGAATATTTAATACATACAGACAGAAAGGTACATGAACGCACAGCCCCATATGTGTTACACGACTGGAGAAAATTACATTTTAAAACCAAAAAACCGCCAAAATGACCACCGCGGGGCTTTTAGTGTTAAGATTTCAACATTATGGGTAATAATTAATAAACAGCAAATATGTACATTGCAGTATGTTTCATATTATTTTTATTCATAAAACAAAATAACCTTTTACATAAAATCAAATATATTAATTTCCACAGATTTTCAGTAGAATTTAGGTAAAATGATCCACAGAATTTGGAAAAATTCCCTGAAGATTCTGTCTGGGCCTGGTTATGTACCAACCCCGGTCCCTACAGTAGAGCCTCCGGTCTACAACCTTGCATCTGCAACAGCATATGGTTCTGCCGCCTCAACCATTGCCCCTCCGTCACTCAGTATCCCCGCAGATTCGGCGCAGCATAATCGAAGGTAAGGATATTATGTCTGGTTTCTCTATTAATGGCTACATCTCAATTTCTGGACCATAGAGCGGTGGATTGCGGAGACTTATCAGTCACGCTGAAATCAAGAGATCCCAGATTACTCTCTGGGGGAATTCGTCCTTGCTTTTGCTATATACAGAGATGTGCTGTGTTCAGTATACCCAAACCGCAGACAAGAACTGGATTCTTACAGATTCAGCATAGTCAAGCTGTCTGTCAGATATGTAGGGACCATGGAGCAAATATTCAAAGGTCTTGCGAATTTTCTAATCTTTCTCACAACTCTGCTTGTGTTGCGAATGTTTTGCGTAAAATCGCAAGTGAGTGAAATCTAAAAGAGTTGCGGAGAATCTGCAGTTATCGCAGCGCTGCGGAAATTAATAAATTAACATGAATTAACACAGGAGATCAGCCGCAAATCTCTCTCGAGGTATATAACCATCGCAACTTTTTGCAAAATGAAGACGCATTATTTGGGCTTGACGAGGCATAGCCCCCGCACCTCTTCAGCTATGAAAGTTAAAAATTTAATTAAATGTTTTGCTCTCTGTGGAAGGGTGGTGGGTAATTCACTGACACAGGGGAGACAAAGATGAACTTGAAACACCACACAGGTGCCCAGTTTTATTAATATCGGGTAATTCCACTTTTTAACCCACAGAGGGCTTGGTTGACCGTGGTCTGCCTACCAACGATGGTAGACAGAACCTCAGTAATACCAGAGGCGGTACTGAATACAGGTGCAGGTGCACTCACAGGTGCTCAACAAAAATAAACAAAAGGAAAAAGGAAAATAAAACACAGTAATCAAAACTACAAATAAAAGATGCTGCACTCGGCAGCGTCACCCTGACCGTCGCTACACGCACGGCCCGGGTCTCCGTCCTACACTCGCCGCTCCCTCAGCCTGCTAAAAACACTTATGGGGTCTGCCCGCGGTTTTCCCCGCTATTACTATTTTCTTTGTGTTCTCTTTTCTTTTGGGATTTTCCTTCCTGGCCATGTCTCAGTTCTGGACCAGAGCATCCGCACGTCTCTTAAAAGGGCAGACCTGAGGGAACAGCAGAATGTTGTTTTATAGGGCCAGCAATCCCCCCAAGACCCGCCTCTCAGCCACTCAGAAAGAAGGAAAGCTCACACACCCTCTCTCCCACCTCTCCGTGTCATTGCCATGACCAACAGGCGGATATTGAACAGCTGCTGCCCTCTTCCTGCAGCACTTTGAACACACCAGAAGAGTCAGCATAGGTCTCCCCCTGCTACACATCCTCCCCATCAGAATGGCACCACCGGTTCATTTCAAAATCCTACACCCCAATGCCTTCCCGAGAGAAAAAATCTGCTTTTGATGGAGCTTTCCTGCTCGGTGGACAACCCTGAAGGCATAGGTCTGCAGGGCCAAGTACCATTGTGAGATTCTGGCATTGCTAGCCTTCATTCGGTGAAGCAATGCTAAGGGGACATGATCCATAACTAGGGTGAATTGTCGCCCCAGGAGGTAGTACCGGAGTGACTCGACTGCCCATTTTACTGCGAGACACTCCTTCTCGATGGTACTATAGTTCTTTTCACGGGGAAGGAGCTTCCTGCTGATATACAGGACCTCTTACTGAAATCAGGACTGGACAGTACTGGCTCACTACACAGTCTCCGCTTCAGAGCAAGAAAGGCCCTCTGGCACGGCTCCGTCCACTGAACCGTATTTGGGGCAGTCTTCCAGGTCTGTCAAGGGAGTAGTGAGCGTGGCAAAGCTCGGGATGAACTTCCTATAATAGCCCGCTAGTTCCAAAAAAGAACGCACCAGGGTTTTGGTCGTAGGGACCGGCCAGTCAGCCAAGGCTTTCACCGTAGCAATCAGCAGTCTGATCTGGCCACCCCTTACTCGATACCCCAAATACTCCGACTCACTCTTCCCAATGGCACATTTCTTTGGGTTAGCAGTGAGCCCAGCCTCCCGCAAGGATTGCAATACCGCCGCTACCTTACACAGATGACTCGGCCAATCCTCACTGTGGATAACCACGTCATCTATGTAAGCAGCGGCACACTGCTGATGGGGCCGCAAAATGCGATCCATCGTCCACTGGAAAGTGGCTGGTGCTCCGTGCAACCCAAAGGGCATGGTCCTAAATTGGTATAACCCGAAGAGAGTCGAAAACGCCATCCTCTCTCTGGATTCTGGGGTCAGGGGTATATGCCAGTACCCCTTCGTTAAATCCAGTGTCGTCATAAAATTAGCTGTGCCAAGACGCTCCAGCAACTCATCTACCCGGGGCATGGGA
>NW_026707997.1:0-70000 GCF_902713425.1 Acipenser ruthenus
TGTGCGGTCCCCATGGAAACAAGCAAACGAAGACATACTGACAGGTAAGCCAGCCCAGACCTGTCAATAGACAGCCAGTGCACACCTGATACCTTGCAGTTTAGAAGGAGGCAAACATTGTTTTGAGCAATTTTTAAGTACTTTCTCTTGGCAATAAAAATGGACAGTGTGTCACTAATTGAGGGTTAAGGTGTAGGTAAGCTTTTGCTATAGGTATACAGTGACAGTTACTAGTTTGATTTGAAAATGGGGCGCAAGAGGAAAACACTTCATGAATATTGTGCACAATACCCTGGCCGACGGCTGAAGTCTCCGCGGCAGGACGAGACAGGCCCGTCTGCCTTGCCTTCCAGTGACTCTGAGTCCAGCTGTGCTGAAGCAGGAGAGGGGTGGAGCTCAGACAGTGCAAGTTAGTTCTGTTCAACTATCTGTTTTGTCACATGCATATTATTTTTACTTGCTATAAAAGTCTGTGTAATACACTTTTATTTGCTGCTTTTTCTCCGGTTTATTTGAGACCATTTTTAAATTGCATCTATATGAGGTATAGCTCTGCTGTGACCAAACGTTATTTCAATTAGAATGTTGGTAACCATGTATGGCGGAGTGTCCCGCCCCTTTGTTTATTATGTATTTATATTATGAGTCATATGTTTATATGACGGCGAAAGCCAATGTTATTTGTTATTGTTTTGTCTTTTGATTATAAAACCTTGTGAGGATGAGTGGCTGATCAGCTACTGATTATTTAACTAGCTGACAGTCACGCATCCTTATTAAACTCATGCAGACTGACCGAGGGGTAATAGGATAGTTAATTAATAGCTAGTTAATCCCTCGGCCAGAATATATAAGCCTGCAGCTGTCTGCGCTCAGGAGGAGGGTTCAGAGTTGGAGAACGAGAGCGGAGACGGTAAAGAGATAATGATTGCTAAGCGTGCTGGTTTAAACACCAGCATGAGACTATTTGTTATTTGTTTATTTGTTTTGTAGTGTTTTGTTTTGTTTAAACTGTTTGTTTTATTATTTAATAAAACACTGAGCGCCATTGCACTTCAGTTTTGCCCCGCCAAAAAAAAAACAAAAAAAAAAAACTGTTGCCTGCTCTTTGGTTGCTGCTGTCTTTATAATTAAACAGAGTTCCACAGCTTAAAGCCAGGCATTGCAGGTCCTGCTTGATCTCGACCTTATGACTTTAAAGAGCTTGCCACTGCTGTCAGCCGGCAGAGGCCTCTATCTGCAGCCTAGCCCCCACCACGCTCCGACAGCAGGTCTGACTCGTCGTGCTTGAGGAGGGCGGTCAAGACTGGGCCATGAAGCGGGTCTGCGGTGCCGCAGGAGAGCAGAGCAGAGGTCAGAGTGACGACGCGATCGCCACCTAGTTGAACACAAGTTCTGCATGGCGGATATCCAGGGCCGCTGTATTCTGGGGCTGGACCTGCTGGCCAAGGTGGGGGCAACCCTCGCCCTGGCTGCTGGGGATGTGTTCATCGACCAAGACTGTCTTCATCTCGCCGCGGACCGGGAACTAGGGGAGGAGAGCCGGCTGAGCAAGCCAACATCGGCGCGTCACCTGAAGAGGAGGGGGCTCGTCAGACGTGAAGGGGCAGGACCCCGGCCTCTCTCAGAAGCAGATGACAGTGCCCTCTCGTACAGCACCACGTTGACACTGGCAGTGCAGTCCCGATCCGGGAGCAGCCGCATCGCTCTCCCTTGCTAACAGGAGGCGGCAGCGGCTCTCATACAGGAAATGGCCGCCGTAGGAGTTATCGAGTTATCGAGCCATCGGCCAGTCCATGGGCTGCACCTGCTGTGCTTGTGCGGAAGAAGGACAGATCACTGCGATTCTGTGTGGATTACAGGAAGCTCATGCAGTGACCCGTAAGACTCGTACCCCCTTCCCAGGTTCGACGAGGCCCTGGACTGTATTATGGGCTCTCATTGGTTCAGCTCCCTCGACCTGTGAAGCAGCTACTGGCAGGTCGAGCTGGTTCCTGAGGCGCTCCCAAAGGCCGCATTCTCCATCGGCCAGGGTCAGTGGCAGTTTTCAGTGATGCCGTTTGGAATGTGCAATGTTCCAGCAACATTTGAGCACCTGATGGAGCATGTACTGGCTGGAGTTCTCCGGACGGCCTGTGTGGTGTTGAGTGTGGCACACGCCACCACATTCTCGGACTCGCTCGCAAACCTGTGGGCAGTGTTGAGCGTGTCCGGGGGGCCGGGCTGAAACTCCACCCGGGGAAGTGAAACCTGTTTTACAGAAGAAAACGCACTTCCTCGGCCATGTCGTTGGGGCGGATGACATCACTACAAACCCTGCCAAGGTGGCCTCTGTAAAAGACTGGCCGGTCCCCAGGACTGTGACTGAGGTGCAGAGATTTTTGGGCCCGGCATCGTACTACAGGCGGTTTGTTAAGGACTTTGCCTGGATTACCAGGCCCTTGCACTGCCAACAGAGGGGGGCCGGTTCACCTGGGACTCTCACTGCGCAGCCGTACTTTGGAGAGTTGTGGAAGGCCCTTGCACATGCCCCAGTCTTGGCGTTCCCCAATCCCCTGAAGACTTTCATTCTGGATACGGATGCAAGCAATGTGGGGATCGGGGCTGTGGTACAGGACCATGCCACCCTGCAGTGGCTACTCCATGTCCATGAGCCTGAAGGACAAGCGGCCCACTGGATTTATGCTCTGCTGGGGTACGACTGCTGCGTCCTCTGTACGCTGGATTGAGGCTCTGCTGGGGTATGACTGTTTCATCCTCTGTCCGCTGGATTGAGGCCCTGCTGGGGTACGACTGTTGCATCCTCTGTCCGCTGGATTGAGGCTCTGCTGGGGTACGACTGTTTCATCCTCTGTCCGCTGGATTGAGTTTCTGCTGGGGTACGACTGTTTCATCCTCTGTCCGCTGGATTGAGGCTCTGCTGGGGTACGACTGTTGCATCCTCTGTCCGCTGGATTGAGGCTCTGCTGGGGTACGACTGTTTCATCCTCTGTCCGCTGGATTGAGGCTCTGCTGGGGTACAACTGTTTCATCCTCTGTCCGCTGGATTGAGGCTCTGCTGGGGTACGACTGTTGCATCCTCTGTCCGCTGGATTGAGGCTCTGCTGGGGTACGACTGTTTCATCCTCTGTCCGCTGGATTGAGGCCCTGCTGGGGTACGACTGCTGCATCCTCTCTCCATATCATTGTTTTGAATGTAGCCTATTAATTTCCATTTTAAAGTGCTTGTTGGAATTAGTGATAAATATAGTGGCTGTTGACATTGAGCGGCACTGACTGCACAGTGGAGATGACGTAAGAAGGACTAATATGAAAAAAAAATTACTCTCGTTCTGACGTATTAACGTAAATAATATCAAGATTTACTTTTCCAGTTTTTTATATACAGTGCTCCCTCGCTATAACACGGGTCGGGGGGGGGGGACACAATATGAGCGTTATAACCTAAGAAGAGCGTTATAAACAGGGGAGGGGGCGCCACTGGACCCATAACAACACACATCTAAAATACAAAATAAAATAACTCCCTCTCTATATGCACATATAGTGAAGCAAAAATGTAACTTTCTGTGAATTAACCATGTATAAAGCACCATGTAATCAACGCTATATTTTTTACAAAAAAAAAAAAAAAAGGTAACATTCCCACTTGTGGATCATTTTGATTAGCAATTCTATATAAACTATAAATAGCCTGGTTAAACGGTGGTCGGGAGTTCAGTTCAAAGCGACAGACAGCAAACCAAGTGCGAGGGGGAGAGGGGATGGGCTCGCTCCAGGTTCGGCTGCCAGAGCGGTGCTGAAGCGTCTCGTCTCCCAGAGAGCCGCAGCTCCTCTCACAGCAAAAAAAGTAAATACATTAGGAAAGATAACCACGCAATAGGCCTAATATTTATTTAGTTATAAAACGAATGCTGTATAAGATGTCTGTGTTATAAAGTGCCAAATCAAAAGGGAGAGACAAAAAACAGAAGTTAGACTGAGAAGCTGTTTACAGTTTGAACAACACCGGTACTGTATTTACTGTAGAAACATTGCATGAATCACTAGTATAGGGAATTGGGGGACATGCTGTAGGAGCGTTATATCCAGGAGCCTTATAGCTAGGGAGCACTGTGTGTGTGTGTGTGTGTGTGTGTGTGTGTGTGTATAAATATATATATATATAATTTTTTGTGTATTGCTGTCCCCTTGCCTCTTCATGACGTTTGCAGTATTTCTGAGTGGTTCTTTTTATTTCAGATAACTCGATTGCTCTTAATGTTCATGTATCGCATGTTCTTTGTGTTGCAGTGCTCCAGGTGAAGTCTGAACCAGCCTCCCCAGCCTCCTCCCACTGCTCAGCTTCCTCCCTGTCCTCCAACACAGACACACTCCTCAGCCAGCAGGTAAAACACTCGCTCGTCTCCATTGCTCCCTCCCTCTCCTCTACCAGCAAGTGAAACACTCGCCCTCCTCCCTCCCTCCCTCCCTCTCCTCTACCAGCAAGTGAAACACTCGCACCCCTCCCTCTCCTCCCTCCCTCCCTCTCCTCTACCAGCAAGTGAAACACTCACCCTCCCTCCCTCTCCTCTACCAGCAAGTGAAACACTCACCCTCCCTCCCTCTCCTCTACCAGCAAGTGAAACACTCACACCCCTCCCTCTCCTCTACCAGCAAGTGAAACACTCACACCCCTCCCTCTCCTCTACCAGCAAGTGAAACACTCACACCCCTCCCTCTCCTCCCTCCCTCCATCCCTCTCCTTTACCAGCAAATGAAACACTCACACCCCTCCCTCTCCTCTACCAGCAAGTGAAACACTCACACCCCTCCCTCTCCTCTACCAGCAAATGAAACACTCACACCCCTCCCTCTCCTCTACCAGCAAATGAAACACTCACACCCCTCCCTCTCCTCTACCAGCAAGTGAAACACTCACACCCCTCCCTCTCCTCCCTCCCTCCATCCCTCTCCTTTACCAGCAAATGAAACACTCACACCCCTCCCTCTCCTCTACCAGCAAGTGAAACACTCACACCCCTCCCTCTCCTCCCTCCCTCCCTCCCTCCCTCTCCTCTGCCAGCAGGTAAAATACTTGCTTGTCTCCATTCCTCCCTCCCTCTCCTTTATTATTATTATTATTATTATTATTATTATTATTATTATTATTATTATTATTATTATTATTTATTTATTTCTTAGCAGACGCACTTATCCAGGGTGACTTACAATTGTTACAAGATATCACATTATTTTTAAATACAATTACATTATTTTTTTACACATTATTTTTATATACAGTTACCCATTTATACAGTTGGGTTTTTACTGGAGCAATCTAGGTAAAGTACCTTGCTCAAGGGTACAGCAGCAGTGTCCCCCACCTGGGATTGAACCCACAACCCTCCGGTCAGGAGTCCAGAGCCCTAACCACTACTCCACACTGCTCACTTATCCCCCTCCCTCTCTCTCTCCCTCCCTCCCTCTCACTGCTCCATCCCTCTCCCCTACCAGCAAGTGAAACACTCACACCCCTCCCTCTTCTCTACCTGCAAGTGAAACACTCACCCTCCTTCCTCCATCCCTCCCTCCCTCTCCTCTACCAGCAAGTGAAACACTCACACCCCTCCCTCCCTCCATCCCTCCCTCTCCTCTACCTGCAAGTGAAACACTTGCAACTCTCCCTCCCCCTCCCTCAGCTCCATCCCTCTCTTCTACCAGCAGGTGAAACACTCACACCTCTCCTTCCCTCCCTCCCCCTCTTTCTCTCTCATCACACACACACACAGACCTGACAAATCCCACCTTATAAGGACATAGGCCATGTCCCCTTAATGTTTAGACTATTTTGAAAATAAAATAGTGTACCATAGTGTGTGAGGACAGCAGATAGGTGACCACACTGTACTGTGTTACTGTAGTGTGTGTGTGTGAGGACAGCAGATAGGTGACCACACTGTACTGTGTTACTGTAGTGTGTGTGAGGACAGAAGATAGGTGACCACACTGTACTGTGTTACTGTAGGGTGTGTGAGAACAGAAGATAGGTGACCACACTGTACTGTGTTACTGTAGTGTGTGTGAGGACAGCAGATAGGTGACCACACTGTACTGTGTTACTGTAGTGTGTGTGTGTGAGGACAGCAGATAGGTGACCACACTGTACTGTGTTACTGTAGTGTGTGTGAGGACAGCAGATAGGTGACCACACTGTACTGTGTTACTGTAGTGTGTGTGTGTGAGGACAGCAGATAGGTGACCACACTGTACTGTGTTACTGTAGTGTGTGTGAGGACAGCAGATAGGTGACCACACTGTACTGTGTTACTGTAGGGTGTGTGAGGACAGCAGATAGGTGACCACACTGTACTGTGTTACTGTAGTGTGTGTGTGTGAGGACAGCAGATAGGTGACCACACTGTACTGTGTTACTGTAGTGTGTGTGTGTGAGGACAGCAGATAGGTGACCACACTGTACTGTGTTACTGTAGTGTGTGTGTGTGTGTGTGTGTGTGAGGACAGCAGATAGGTGACCACACTGTACTGTGTTACTGTAGTGTGTGTGTGTGTGTGAGGACAGCAGATAGGTGACCACACTGTACTGTGTTACTGTAGTGTGTGTGTGAGGACAGCAGATAGGTGACGACACTGTACTGTGTTACTGTAGTGTGTGTGTGAGGACAGCAGATAGGTGACGACACTGTGTTACTGGCTGTAAATCAAGAGGACACCACACTGACTAAAATAAAGAGAGACAGAGAGCAGTATGGCATGCTAACTATTCTGTAACTCCTGCTCACACACAGATAAGACTAACACTGCTGGACACTCACAGGAGCACTCCTGTACCCAGTCGAGGTATGTGCAGGAGCTTGAACAGTCAGCCCCCTGCTCTGAATGAGCTGACTCTCATCACAACAGGAATCAGTCTCCCTGTGTCTGTAGGGTTCCTAATAGAGTTTATGCAGCTATAGGGGGGTACAGGGGACATGCCTGGCTCCTGATCATATCTGTAATCTACTTCATTGACTGGGTTATTTTGCAAAACTACTGCTATTTGAGGTAATGTCTTCATATTAGCAGGGTTATAATCTCAAGCTTTCTTTTCTCAGGGTGTGGTCTCTAATGGGACAGTTGATGGGGTGAAGGCTGAGAACCCCCCTACACCCCCCTACATGTTTGGGGACATCCTGACGCCCCCCCTCAACACCGTGCAGATCAGCATCCCGACTACCACAGGTGAGAGGGGGGAGAGAAGAGAAGGGAGGGCGGAGAGAGATGAGGGGAGAGGGATAGGGGCTGGTTTGTTTTACCAGAGGATACCAAAGTAGTAAACTTTAAGAAGGGGCTGGTTCATTATCTTCACTGTGCTTTAATACACTTTGAGAAGGGGCTGGTTCATTATCTTCACTGTGCTTTAATACACTTTGAGAAGGGGTTGGTTCATTATCTTCACTGTGCTTTAATACACTTTGAGAAGGGGCTGGTTCATTATCTTCACTGTGCTTTAATACACTTTGAGAAGGGGCTGGTTCATTATCTTCACTGTGCTTTAATACACTTTGAGAAGGGGCTGGTTCATTATCTTCACTGTGCTTTAATACACTTTGAGAAGGGGCTGGTTCATTATCTTCACTGTGCTTTAATACACTTTGAGAAGGGGCTGGTTCATTATCTTCACTGTGCTTTAATACACTTTGAGAAGGGGCTGGTTCATTATCTTCACTGTGCCTTAATACACTTTGAGAAGGGGCTGGTTCATTATCTTCTCTGTGCTTTAATACACTTTGAGAAGGGGCTGGTTCATTATCTTCACTGTGCCTTAATACACTTTGAGAAGGGGCTGGTTCATTATCTTCACTGTGCTTTAATACACTTTGAGAAGGGGCTGGTTCATTATCTTCACTGTGCCTTAATACACTTTGAGAAGGGGCTGGTTCATTATCTTCACTGTGCCTTAATACACTTTGAGAAGGGGCTGGTTCATTATCTTCACTGTGCTTTAATACACTTTGAGAAGGGGCTGGTTCATTATCTTCACTGTGCTTTAATACACTTTGAGAAGGGGCTGGTTCATTATCTTCACTGTGCCTTAATACACTTTGAGAAGGGGCTGGTTCATTATCTTCACTGTGCTTTAATACACTTTGAGAAGGGGCTGGTTCATTATCTTCACTGTGCCTTAATACACTTTGAGAAGGGGCTGGTTCATTATCTTCACTGTGCTTTAATACACTTTGAGAAGGGGCTGGTTCATTATCTTCACTGTGCCTTAATACACTTTGAGAAGGGGCTGGTTCATTATCTTCACTGTGCTTTAATACACTTTGAGAAGGGGCTGGTTCATTATCTTCACTGTGCCTTAATACACTTTGAGAAGGGGCTGGTTCATTATCTTCACTGTGCTTTAATACACTTTGAGAAGGGGCTGGTTCATTATCTTCACTGTGCTTTAATACACTTTGAGAAGGGTCTGGTTCATTATCTTCACTGTGCTTTAATACACTTTGAGAAGGGGCTGGTTCATTATCTTCACTGTGCTTTAATACACTTTGAGAAGGGGCTGGTTCATTATCTTCACTGTGCTTTACTACACTGTGCTGTGCTTTTACCAGGGGATACCAAAGCACCTCTTCATTCCACAAGCTCTCGGAAAGCCAGTACGATCCTGAGCAGCAAGCCGGCGATCCAGCCCAAACCAGTATGTGTGACCGCCATCCCAGTAGCACAAACCAGCAGCCCGGCCAAAACCATCATCCTGCAACCAATACAGAGCATCGAGCAGACACTGCCAGGTACTGGGAGAGGGAAACGGAGACTGTGTGTGTGTGCATGCATGTGTGTGTGAGAGTGAGTGTGTGTGTGTCTCTGTGTGCGTGCGTGTCTCTGTGTGTCTGTGTGTGCGTGCGTCCCTGTGTGTGTGTGTGCGTATGTGTGTGTCTCGGCGTGTATCTGTTTCTGTGTGTGTGTGTGCGTGTCTCTGTGTGCGTGTGTCCCTGTGTGTGTGTGTGTGCGTGTGTGTGTGTCTCGGCGTGTATCTGTTTCTGTGTGTGTGTGTGTGTGTGTGTGTGTGTGTGTGTGTGTGTGTGTGTGTGTGTGTGTGTGTGTGCCTCTGCGTGTGTGTGTCTCTGTGCGTGCGTGCGTGTGTGTGTGTGATGGAGCAGATTCCATTGTCCATCACTACCGCGGAACACTGACTGTTTAAAACCTGCCCCGCACTTTGCTATGTATACCATCCTTTTTAAAATGCGTATTGATAACATCAACGGTATTATAAAATGTGTGCTGCTGTTTGTCAATGGAAAAAAAACATTATGTACAAAGATTGTGAGAAACGTGAATAATAGTTACACCTGTTTGTTTACTTACTTGAGTCTGGGAGGTCGGGATGCTGGCAGCCTGTAAAAGAAATACAGTGTTACTAACACAGTTGGCATGGCGTGCTGGAAACTATTTCGCATAATAGTTGTACATATGGTGTAAAATAATGCCCAGTACTGCCTGCAGTGAAACTCTGTTGTTTTAAAATAATTAATTTAATTTGAAAATACTTCCTATTCTCTTTGGATCCGGAGCGGGGGGTGCGCATGCATGTTGACGCTGGGGGAGGGCATTAAGGGGGCGCGTGCACTGACGGCTGCGCTCAAATACACAGGCACACGCCCAATGTTAGTGAATGGGGGAGCTGATTATAACTTAAAATGAGTAACTAATTGTGTAGAGTGGGTTATGCAATTGGGAAAAATGTTAACTATTGTAATGTTAATGATGCTAGAGAACTGTAGGAAGTTTAAGCATTATGAACATAAGAACATAAGAAAGTTTACAAACGAGAGGAGGCCATTCAGCCCATCTTGCTTGTTTGGTTGTTAGTAGTTTATTGATCCCAGAATCTCATCAAGCAGCTTCTTGAAGGTTCCCAGGGTTTCAGCTTCAACAACATTACTGGGGAGTTGGTTCCAGACCCTCACAATTCTCTGTGTAAAAAAGTGCCTCCTATTTTCTGTTCTGAATGCCCCTTTATCTAATCTCCATTTATGACCCCTGGTCCTTTTTTCTTTTTTCAAGTCAAAGAAGTCCCCTGGGTTGACATTGTCTATACCCTTTAGGATTTTGAACGTTTGAATCAGATCGCCGCGTAGTCTTCTTTGTTCAAGACTGAATAGATTCAATTCTTTTAGCCTGTCTGCATATGACATGCCTTTTAAACCTGGGATAATTCTGGTTGCTCTTCTTTGCACTCTTTCTAGAGCAGCAATATCCTTTTTGTAACAAGGTGACCAGAACTGAACACAATATTCTAGGTGAGGTCTTACTAATGCATTGTAGAGTTTTAACATTACTACCCTTGATTTAAATTCAACACTTCTCACAATATATCCGAGCATCTTGTTAGCCTTTTTTATAGCTTCCCCACATTGTCTAGATGAAGACATTTCTGAGTCAACATAAACTCCTAGGTCTCTTTCATAGTTCCCTTCTTCAATTTCACCCATATCTCCCATATGATATTTATAATGCACATTTTTATTGCCCGCATGCAATACTTTACACTTTTCTCTATTAAATTTCATTTGCCATGTGTCTGCCCAGTTCTGAATGCTGTCTAGATCATTTTGAATGACCTTTGCTGCTGCAACAGTGTCTGCCACTCCTCCTATTTTTGTGTCGTCTGCAAATTTAACGAGTTTGCTTACTATACCAGAATCTAAATCATTAATGTAGATTAGGAATAGCAGAGGACCTAATACTGATCCCTGTGGTACACCACTGGTTACCTCGCTCCATTTTAAGGTTTCTCCTCTAATCAATACTTTCTGTTTTCTACATGTTAACCACTCCCTAATCCATGTGCATGCATTTCCTTGAATTCCTACTGCATTCAGTTTGAGAATTAATCTTTTATGCGGGACTTTGTCAAAAGCTTTCTGGAAATCTAAATAGACCATGTCGTATGCTTTGCAGTTATCCATTTTCAATGTTACATCTTTAAATTTGGAGTTGCTTTAATAATTGACACATGATGATAATGTTTTTCTTGTATTTTATAATGGACCAGTCCAGGGGTGTGGTTATATAGCCATCCTCTATATATAGGAGAGGTGGGCTCATTTACAGGGAGGCTCGCCAGAAGGTAACAGCAGGATGCTGTGTAGTAAACAATGCTTTAAAAATGAAAGTATAGGATAGTTGAGTATCCTGGTTTGGTTAAATGTTTTTATTTTTTCAATGCAGTGCTGTATTTATTTATTATACTTACTTGAAAACTGTTGTGGACAAAAAGCAACGTTCGTGTGGCACTCAGCACTTAAATAAACTTCTCAAGTTTGCACTTTAACCTTGTCTCCTGAAGCCTTTCTGCTCCCAAACACCAGCCGCCCGATCAAACAGCCTTACAGTGTGCGTGTGTGTCTGTGTGCGTGCGTGTCTGTGTGTCTGTGTGTGCGTGCGCGTGTCTGTGCGTGCGTGTCTGTGTGTGTGCGTGCGTGCATGTCTGCGTGCGTGTCTGTGTGTGCGTGTCTGCGTGTGCGCGTGCGTGCGTGCGTGTCTGTGTGTGCGTTGGTCTATGTGGGTCTGAAAATAGGAGGCTTGGTGGTCCAGTGGTTTAAAAAAAAAAAGGGCTTGATACTAGGAGGTCCCGGTTCAAATCCTGGCTCAGCCACTGACTCGCTGTGTGTGACCCTATTGTCCGGCCCCAGAGCAGGAGCCCCTGTTCTCCACGGTGCTGGTTTCCCCTTCAGTGCCAGAGGAGGAGCAGGAGCCGCCTGGCAGACTGCTGTCAATGGGCTGAGAGACAGAGGTGGATCTCCACACCGCAGAAAAGAAAAGTTGTATGAAATCAACTGAAGGACCTGGTGGACACTAAGTGGAGAGCTCACCTCTCGGTCCCTGATGATGTAACAGGGTTCTCCCCAGGCCTTTTCAGCCAGGCGGTCTGGCTGTCGCCGCTCAGCTGAACAAACCCGATCCGCACGTCTTGCAGATGCTACTGTGCCTTTAACAGTAAGGACGAGATCACCTGCGCGTTGCTCGGTGAAAAAAAAAAATCTTGGAAACACGACAGCTGTGTTACGACCTGACACAACATCTAACCAATCAGAGAGATGAAGGGGCAGGTTTTGTGTGTTAAGCACTTCGAGAGGCTACAACATTAAAATTAAAAAGATTATTTATGGGATATCAGCTAAACACTTGTTAGCTGACATACAAATGCTTAAGTGCAGAGGTGCTGGATTATTACACTCCGGTTTCATGCAACAGTTATGATGTTGTGTTACTGTTGTGTTAAAAAAATGGTTAAAATGAAGAGTTGCATTTGCAAAATGTAGAACAGCGAAAAACAAAAATAGACGTGCATTAACAAAATGCCCTGAAAACTTAACATAAAGAAAACAATTTAGATGAAGCAATAAGCTCAATAATTACGCTAAAGAGGAAGTAAAGGGTTACCAATTTTTTTTTTTTTTTTTTGTTTTGTTTTTTGTTAACTCCAATAACCCTACGTTATCCTTCCCCAGTCAAATCATAGAGTGCCTAAATAAGCATGGTAATTTACCATAATAAAAAATGTAGAACATAAAACAGAGCAACCAGATATAGTCAATGAAAGACAACATATTATTCAAATTCTTTGTCGTATTATATATTTAAGGTAAGACAAGTTTATTTTTCCGTTAAAAGTGCTCCCGGCTATAATGTTCTGCTGCCCGGCTGTACAGAATTCCTGGGGAGAACCCTGTGTAACCCCTGTCTGGAGGGTAATGTACTGTACAAGCTGCTCCTGCCCGAGCGCTCTGGAGACTTGCAGTGGAGAGTGCTGCACGGTATCATAGCCTCTAACCGCTACCTGAGCCATGTGGACCTCCATATCTCCACTGACTGCCCAGGGCTGCAGCCCAGTTCACTTTTAGACAGCGGAATTGATGGTTACTGGTTAACTTTGTATTGGTTCAAGCGAAGTTGGCCATTTTAAAATCCCAGAAAAAAAAGATTTTAGCCACTGGTTTTAGCAATCCTATTGGTGTTTGTAGAATCCTGATGGTCTCCAGGATTAAGATAGATTTCTCTTTTTATCAAATGGTACACTTGGACACTTGTAAAGCTCATGTATTGGGGAGGGTGTGTGTGTGTGTGAGTGAGGAGGGGGGAGTCGTGGTGTATTGGGGTGTGTGTGTGTGTGTGTGTGTGTGTGTGTGTGTGTGAGTGAGGAGGGGGAGTCGTGGTGTATTGGGGATGGTGTGTGTGTGTGTGAGTGAGGAGGGGGGAGTCGTGGTGTATTGGGGTGTGTGTGTGTGTGTGTGTGTGTGTGTGTGAGTGAGGAGGGGGAGTCGTGGTGTATTGGGGATGGTGTGTGTGTGTGTGAGTGAGGAGGGGGAGTCGTGGTGTATTGGGGAGGGTGTGTGTGTGTGTGTGTGTGTGAGTGAGGAGGGGGAGTCGTGGTGTATTGGGGAGGGTGGGTGTGTGTGAGTGAGGAGGGGGAGTCGTGGTGTATTGGGGAGGGTGGGTGTGTGTGAGTGAGGAGGGGGAGTCGTGGTGTATTGGGGAGGGTGTGTGTGTGTGCGAGTGAGGAGGGGGAGTCGTGGTGTATTGGGGAGGGTGTGCGTGTGTGAGTGAGGAGGGGGAGTCGTGGTGTATTGGGGAGGGTGTGCGTGTGTGAGTGAGGAGGGGGAGTCGTGGTGTATTGGGGAGGGTGTGTGTGTGTGTGAGGAGGGGGAGTCGTGGTGTATTGGGGAGGGTGTGTGTGAGTGAGGAGGGGGAGTCGTGGTGTATTGGGGAGGGTGTGTGTGAGTGAGGAGGGGGAGTCGTGGTGTATTGGGGAGTGTGTATGTGTGTGAGTGAGGAGGGGGAGTCGTGGTGTATTGGGGAGGGTGTGCGTGTGTGAGTGAGGAGGGGGAGTCGTGGTGTATTGGGGAGGGTGTGTGTGTGAGGAGGGGGAGTCGTGGTGTATTGGGGAGGGTGTGCGTGTGTGAGTGAGGAGGGGGAGTCGTGGTGTATTGGGGAGGGTGTGTGTGTGAGTGAGGAGGGGGAGTCGTGGTGTATTGGGGAGGGTGTGTGTGTGTGTGAGTGAGGAGGGGGAGTCGTGGTGCATTGGGGAGGGTGTGCGTGTGTGAGTGAGGAGGGGGAGTCGTGGTGTATTGGGGAGGGGGTGTGTGTGTGAGTGAGGAGGGGGAGTCGTGGTGTATTGGGGAGGGTGTCTGTGTGTGTGTGAGTGAGGAGGGGGAGTCGTGGTGTATTGGGGAGGGTGTGTGTGTGAGTGAGGAGGGGGAGTCGTGGTGTATTGGGGAGGGTGTGTGTGTGTGTGAGTGAGGAGGGGGAGTCGTGGTGTATTGGGGAGGGTGTGTGTGAGTGAGGAGGGGGAGTCGTGGTGTATTGGGGAGGGTGTGTGTGAGTGAGGAGGGGGAGTCGTGGTGTATTGGGGAGGGTGTGTGTGAGTGAGGAGGGGGAGTCGTGGTGTATTGGGGAGGGTGTGTGTGTGAGTGAGGAGGGGGAGTCGTGGTGTATTGGGGAGGGTGTGTGTGTGAGTGAGGAGGGGGGAGTCGTGGTGTATTGGGGAGGGTGTGTGTGAGTGAGGAGGGGGAGTCGTGGTGTATTGGGGAGGGTGTGTGTGTGAGTGAGGAGGGGGAGTCGTGGTGTATTGGGGAGGGTGTGTGTGTGAGGAGGGGGAGTCGTGGTGTATTGGGGAGGGTGTGTGTGAGTGAGGAGGGGGAGTCGTGGTGTATTGGGGAGGGTGTGTGTGTGAGTGAGGAGGGGGAGTCGTGGTGTATTGGGGAGGGTGTGTGTGTGAGTGAGGAGGGGGAGTCGTGGTGTATTGGGGAGGGTGTGTGTGTGAGTGAGGAGGGGGAGTCGTGGTGTATTGGGGAGGGTGTGTGTGTGAGTGAGGAGGGGGAGTCGTGGTGTATTGGGGAGGGTGTGTGTGTGAGTGAGGAGGGGGAGTCGTGGTGTATTGGGGAGGGTGTGTGTGAGTGAGGAGGGGGAGTCGTGGTGTGTTGGGGAGGGTGTGTGTGAGTGAGGAGGGGGAGTCGTGGTGTATTGGGGAGGGTGTGTGTGAGTGAGGAGGGGGAGTCGTGGTGTGTTGGGGAGGGTGTGTGAGTGAGGAGGGGGGAGTCGTGGTGTATTGGGGAGGGTGTGTGTGAGTGAGGAGGGGGAGTCGTGGTGTATTGGGGAGGGTGTGTGTGTGTGAGTGAGGAGGGGGAGTCGTGGTGTATTGGGGAGGGTGTGTGTGAGTGAGGAGGGGGAGTCGTGGTGTGTTGGGGAGGGTGTGTGTGAGTGAGGAGGGGGAGTCGTGGTGTATTGGGGAGGGTGTGTGTGAGTGAGGAGGGGGAGTCGTGGTGTATTGGGGAGGGTGTGTGAGTGAGGAGGGGGGAGTCGTGGTGTATTGGGGAGGGTGTGTGTGAGTGAGGAGGGGGAGTCGTGGTGTATTGGGGAGGGTGTGTGTGTGTGTGAGTGAGGAGGGGGAGTCGTGGTGTATTGGGGAGGGTGTGTGTGAGTGAGGAGGGGGAGTCGTGGTGTATTGGGGAGGGTGTGTGTGTGAGGAGGGGGAGTCGTGGTGTATTGGGGAGGGTGTGTGTGAGTGAGGAGGGGGAGTCGTGGTGTATTGGGGAGGGTGTGTGTGTGAGTGAGGAGGGGGAGTCGTGGTGTATTGGGGAGGGTGTGTGTGTGAGTGAGGAGGGGGAGTCGTGGTGTATTGGGGAGGGTGTGTGTGTGAGTGAGGAGGGGGAGTCGTGGTGTATTGGGGAGGGTGTGTGTGTGAGTGAGGAGGGGGAGTCGTGGTGTATTGGGGAGGGTGTGTGTGAGTGAGGAGGGGGAGTCGTGGTGTGTTGGGGAGGGTGTGTGTGAGTGAGGAGGGGGAGTCGTGGTGTATTGGGGAGGGTGTGTGTGAGTGAGGAGGGGGAGTCGTGGTGTGTTGGGGAGGGTGTGTGAGTGAGGAGGGGGGAGTCGTGGTGTATTGGGGAGGGTGTGTGTGAGTGAGGAGGGGGAGTCGTGGTGTATTGGGGAGGGTGTGTGTGTGTGTGAGTGAGGAGGGGGAGTCGTGGTGTATTGGGGAGGGTGTGTGTGTGTGAGTGAGGAGGGGGAGTCGTGGTGTATTGGGGAGGGTGTGCGTGTGTGAGTGAGGAGGGGGAGTCGTGGTGTATTGGGGAGGGTGTGTGTGTGAGGAGGGGGGAGTCGTGGTGTATTGGGGAGGGTGTGTGTGTGTGTGTGTGAGTGAGGAGGGGGAGTCGTGGTGTATTGGGGAGGGTGTGTGTGTGTGTGTGTGAGGAGGGGGGAGTCGTGGTGTATTGGGGAGGGTGTGTGTGTGTGAGGAGGGGGGAGTCGTGGTGTATTGGGGAGGGTGTGTGTGAGTGAGGAGGGGGAGTCGTGGTGTATTGGGGAGGGTGTGTGTGTGAGGAGGGGGAGTCGTGGTGTATTGGGGAGGGTGTGTGTGAGTGAGGAGGGGGAGTCGTGGTGTGTTGGGGAGGGTGTGTGTGAGTGAGGAGGGGGAGTCGTGGTGTATTGGGGAGGGTGTGTGTGTGAGGAGGGGGAGTCGTGGTGTATTGGGGAGGGTGTGTGTGAGTGAGGAGGGGGAGTCGTGGTGTATTGGGGAGGGTGTGTGTGAGTGAGGAGGGGGAGTCGTGGTGTATTGGGGAGGGTGTGTGTGTGAGTGAGGAGGGGGGAGTCGTGGTGTATTGGGGAGGGTGTGTGTGTGAGTGAGGAGGGGGAGTCGTGGTGTATTGGGGAGGGTGTGTGTGTGAGTGAGGAGGGGGAGTCGTGGTGTATTGGGGTGGGTGTGTGTGAGTGAGGAGGAGGAGTCGTGGTGTATTGGGGAGGGTGTGTGTGAGTGAGTGAGGAGGGGAAGCGCACTGTGTTTATATGAAAGGTCTGGTAAGACTCTAAAGTGACTGGGACCTGAATGAACTGATGCAGTGCTGGTTTTACAGGGGGTTTATTGGTCTGTAATAGTTTTGTTCTTGTATATTTTAATTATTTTTACTTTTTTAAAATGTTTATTGTGGCTTTAGTTATAAAATATTTATAACGATAAAATAAAGGGATTTTAAAACTCAAAACGATCTCTCTCTGTGTCTCTCTCTCTCTCTCTCTCTCCCTATCCCTCTCCCTCTCCCTCTCCCTCTCTCTCCCTCTCTCCTCCAGTCTCCATTCCCCCCGTTGTTCTGTCCCAGTCAGACCTGCTGCACCTCGGCCCAGTTCCCAGTTTGATTAAAGTGGAGCCCACATCACCAGTCACTGGAGCCACTGGTCCCAGCACCACCCCCTTCAACAGCGCTGCCGGCAAACCAGTAACCAGCAAACCCATTGTACCAGCACCCTGTCATACTGGGACCAGCAGCTTCGACATTGATGTGAGTTTACATTGAGCTAGAATACACTCACCTGCACATTCATTCATTTGTATTAGAGACGGTAGTCTGGTACCATAAGAGACATTTTAGTTTAGTGAGAAGACAGACAGTTCTTAATCTGAAGGAGTCAGCTTTGTTTCTGTCCACTAGGTGTCAGTGTAGACCAGTGTAAAAACCCAGGTCACAGTTTGAGATAAAAAAAAATAATAATAATTCCATTATATTAATTGACTATGCAGCTATTGTAGTTTTGATTAGTATGAAAACAAAAACCTTTCCTTATTGTATCTCTGCACTAAAATTGAACTGAAGGGATGTATTATTTCTCTGTTTGTCTCAGGTGAAGGTGCTGAGGAGGCAGCAGCGCATGATAAAGAACCGCGAGAGCGCCTGCCAGTCCCGCAAGAAGAAGAAGGAATACCTGCAGGGTCTGGAGACCAAACTACAGGAGGCGCTGTGTGAGAACGAGAGGCTGAGGAGAGAGAACACAGCGCTCAGGAAGAGACTGGACTCCTTCATCACAGAGGTGAGGGCCTGGGAGAATGCGTGTGTGTGTGTGTGTGTGTGTCTCTCGGTGTGTGTATTCTGACTCTCTCTCTCTGTCTCTCTCTGCAGGGTTCTGATACGGTCCGGTTGGGCTCGGCTGGCAGCAGGAAGGCTGTGTGTGTGATGGCCGTGCTGCTCTTCATCGCGTTTAGCTTCGGACCCGTCAGGTGAGTACAGAACCGAACAGAACCGTGCAGTACAGTACAGCGAGGCTCTGGCCAGCACTGGATTACAACTTTATAAACACCATGCTGGGTAGCTGCTGTAGTTCTGTACAGGGTGTTATATAGACACCATGCTGGGTAGCTGCTGTAGTTCTGTACAGGGTGTTATAGTGTTATATAGACACCATGCTGGGTAGCTGCTGTAGTTCTGTACAGGGTGTTATAGTGTTATATAGACACCATGCTGGGTAGCTGTTGTAGTTCTGTACAGGGTGTTATAGTGTTATATAGACACCATGCTGGGTAGCTGCTGTCTTCTCTACAGTGCTTTATAGTCATGTAGGTGTTTTTTCTTTTGTTTTTTTAATTGGCTTTTTTTTCTTGATTTTACCCGCACAGTATCACGGACAGGAAGTTGAAGCCGGCGAGACAGGAAGGGGCAGTGCCTCCTACAGGAAGACACCTTTTGGAGTTCCAGCAGAGACAGGAAGTGGAGCGAGAGCAGGAAAGAGAGAGGGAGAGAGCGATCACATTGCAGGAGGAGGAGGAGGAGGAAAAGAGGGGGATGGTTGAAGGCGATGAGCAGAGCGAGAGAGCTGGTAAACGAGCACTGTTCAGGTATTGTCTCTGAGATTATTAGCAAGACTCTTTACAGTTTTACACCGATCTATAGAACCACTTGACTGATTGATGAAACGTGCTAAGAACATTCTTTGGCACGAGTTCTTGAAACTCTGTATAGGCTGTCTGTTACACACGTACATGTTTACATCTAGAGAACTGCCGCATCAATTTGACATTTCCTGAGAACATGATCGAGTTCACCAGCACCTGGGGGTATATGGAGACTCCCTGTTTTTGTCTGTCTTATAGCATATAATGCAGTCCGTGTGTGAGTGTGTGTTTTGTTTGCCCCCATGCTGTTCCGTGGTCTCCCTGGCGACGGTGATGTGCAGTGAGCGTATTCCAGGTGTCTCCTCATTCGTCTTCACTGTGGTTTAATAGCCATGCCCCAACAAGCTGCTTGGAAACAATGGGTGGTCTTGTGCTTTCTCTATTATCCCTGATTGGGGTGCAAAACTCGGGGCTCACTGAGTCGTCTGTGTGTCGCCAGACCACTTCGTAACTACAGAGTCGCTTGATCACGGATTCTAAAACCAATTCAATACACTGATGATGAAGAAGGCATTTGCAGAAATAGTCGTCTACTTTACTTTTTTATTTATGTATTTATTGTCAGGGATGGAAATAAGACTCCTATCGCATAGCAGTTCCACCTATTCCAGGTTTTTCTACAATCTTGATTAGCTGCAGTGTACAGGTAACAATCTCAGGTGTGGAAACTCATAGTAAAACCAGGAATGGATCAAACTGCTATGCAATGGGAGTCTTACTGCCATCCCTGATTTGTAGTATATTTATATAAGACGCAGCTCTAGATATATGTTAAAATGTAAGCATGTGTCCGGTTGTGATAAGACACTCTTTAGCACAAGTCATTGAGAGCATTGCACTTACATGTTGATGTTGGCTATACCTAGAGAATCTAATTGTCCAACTGTGATTAAACTTGCGTTAGGGTTAGGACAAGGTTCATCTTTATGTAGAAAGGACTATAAATAAAGGTAAAAATAATAAATAAAAAGTTTAGCCACACAGTGCTGAGAGGTGCAGCTTGGCACTGAACTGAAAGAGAGAGGTAGGCTACTGAGATCCCTGAAGCGCCGAGCTAGCCCTACTGTTTTACTGTTTTGGAAAGCAAGCATGTTTTACACAGTAGCTAAGGAACAATCCCTGATATAATCCGACAAAAACTAGAAGAAACTGTCCTCTTGTGGTGAGGAAGGGGTTAAGGCCGCAGTTCTGAGCAACAGCTGCTCTCTATCTCTGCAGTTGTTTTTTTTATAGATAAGGTTTCAGGGAATACGGGCTGAGGGAGGGCGAGAATGTGTTGAACTGCATTCCCTGTGACGAGCTTGTTAGAGTCCCCATTCAGAGTAACTGGAAGCATTCTGCACTGTGTCACCCAACTCGTACATACACAGAAACCCATTCTCATAGACGCACTGTAATGTATCTGAAACAAAAACACACTGGAAATGTGAAAAAGTGCCAAGTTATCAAAGTGCCCAGCCATTTAAAGTGGAGATATCAAAAACACAACCCAAGTTTCAAGAAACCATTGGGGCAACCTTGGCCAGCACCAAGCAAATAGGCACAACTGTAAAAGCAGTGGGGGTCACGGTGGCCCAATTGCTTCTACTAACTTGGCTTGTGTTTTTGATGCAAGTTCGATCAGCTTTTATTGTGCCTGAAAAACACAAGCCAAGTTAGTAGAAACAATTGGGGCACCTTGACCCCCACTGCTTTCCAGTGTGTTTTTGTTTCAGATATCACTTCTTTTTTCACTTTATACATATATAAAGTCCGATAGAAACTGAGAGAAGCCAAAAAAAAAAAAGGGGGGGGGGGGGGGCAGATCTGAGCAATACGCATAGTCCCTTCACCACAGACATAACACAGATCTAAACAAACAAGACAGCTGCTTCCGCATCCAGCGCTCAAAGAATATCACAGACATTTGCAGAGCTTTTTGAGATGTTAAAGTAATAAAATAATGACTTGGATCGCATTATTGAGGAGTTTGGTGATAAAATGAGTGATCAGGAGATGATTTATCAACAAACCAAGTGTCTGGGTCGTTACAATATATTTTTTAATTTGAAAGTAAAAATATATGAAAGCATGATGACAAAATGTACAAAAATCTTTGCTAGTGTACAATTGAACAAGGTCTGTTGAATATTTATTTTTGTTTCATACAGTATTAAATGGCAGTGTTTATTTATATCTGATAGTGAAAAATAAATAAATAAATATCAAGATAGATAAATAAATGTCTATGTATTGATTTATGTATTAATTTATTTCAATATTTATTAATGTTTTACTTTTTACCAAATATATAGGCTTCAGCATTATTAGCTAATTCTCAGAAATTAACATTCCTTTTTGTCCAGTGGGGACCACAAATAGCGTTACTCTCATCAACCAGTATCAAAAGGAACCGTACTTCCTTGCGCCAGTAGGGACCACAATGAGCGTCACACTGACAGGAAACCAACATTTTTCAGAATGATGATTCGAAAAAATCTCCAATATAGTCCCTAGAATCTCAGCTGGCTGACTTCATCTTTCAAAATACTGCTTGTTTTCTCAGCTAATCGTGTAGCACTGATAATAACACAACACGTTATAGATTCAAATCCCACGTATACCAGACCTTTTTTTTATATTTATATAAAGAAAGATATTTTTTGCAGGCAAATGTTCCATTTTAAAACAGAAACAAATGATTTAATATAAATGATATAGACATCACAATAAGTGCGTTCCCTAGTATATTTCCATGTTGACAAAGCAAGTTAATTGTCATTAAACTCGGATGTCCTGCAATATACATATGTGTGGATTAAAACTCCCTGGGGTCTGCAAAAAAATACGTTGGGAGGAGGAGGAGGAGGAGATGGACATTTTTACCTTACTTGGTGACTTATTTCTCTTACTGTATGACAGGTATTGACTTTTTCTCCTACTTTTCTCTGGGGGTGTACCGATAAGGATTTTCTGGGCCGATACCGATAACCGATGAAGACCCAACCATATGGGCCGATATCGATATAATATTAAGTAATAGTGCAAGTCATTTCAAAATACTAAAGTAAATGAACTGAAGTTTTTTGTTTGCATTTATAAAACGTGCACACTTTTATTTTTGCCTTACTGCTTCTAGATACATTTGGAAGCAAAAATCCACACAAATATGAGCTTTTAAACTTTTACTTTTAAAACAAATGCAGAAAAAAAATGGCCAAATCAAAACACTTTTGCCTTCAAGATGAACAGGCTTTAAATCTAGATTAAGGTGTTACAATTACAAAATAAAAACAGTGTATACTAGTCATCACAAAAACAACAGCAATGATAGATAGATAGATAGATAGATAGATTAGCCACTTTAACATTTTGCTAAAGGAATGTTAATATTTATATATATCTCTGTATCCGATTTACATTCTTGCCTCTGGCATACAATAGCTTACTCATATATTTAGCATTATTGAGTGAGTGGAAGGTTTTAACAAATAGTAAGTAGCATTTCTGCTTTTTCACACATTAGCCTGTTTCTCTTCTCGTCCACAGTATGCGAAGCTGCACTGAACAGCTGTTCACTGTCAACGTTACTGCAGGGGGCAGACAGAAACTTCCGTGCAGATTCATCTAGAATGGGAAAACTACCATTGTTGGTTTCCCAGTATTTTAGCTTATCTCCACTTCTTTGAAGTGTGGGCTCGCTCAGGTAGCTTTGTTTCTGAAGCATAACACTACTGTTTATAGCATCAGTTACTACCCCACCGGTTCTTTCTTCCAATATCTCATCGTACATCAAACGTAGGTTGTGGCTGGGTTTTGTAGTGCAGTCATCTGCTTCCTTTGGTTTCTTCGAAGCAGGCTTCGTTAAGGCTTGCATGTTTTCCAGGTGTGTTACCAGCATTTGTGTAGTCAGCAGCTTTTTGTCATTACCAGTGAAGTACCTGTCCTTGTATCTTGGGTCCAGCAGGGTTGCAACGCAGTAGAGAGGTTCAATTTCAATTTTCTCAAAGTGTGTTTCCAAGGCTTCCAGCAAAGTCTGTTTAATAGTCTTTACTCCTTGGTCTGAATCTGAAACTTTTCCTCAAAAGCCGTTTTAAAGCTACGATGGAAGGGATGACGTCAGAAGCAGAGGCCAAGGATGAACTCAGTTCACAAGTTAGTTCTTCAAATGGTGCTAGAACTATCACTATTTTTTCCATCATCCCCCACTGCTGTACAGTGAGTTGTGGGGATTTCATGGTCAGCAGCATATGCTCCAAGCGCAGGCTTCTGCTCCCAAAGGCTTTGCAGCATGTAGTGCGTGCTGTTCCAACTTGTCTGTACGTCCTGCTGTAACCTCTTCAAAGGCATTCCGAGCAACGCCTGCACCCTTTGAAGACGAGAATACGCCAACACAGAGTGTTTAAAGTGCCCAACAATTTTTCGTGACGCTGCCAGTAAATCGGACACGCTGCACTGCGATAACTGTCCTTCATTCACAACAAGCTGGAGTGTATGTGCTACACAAGGTAAACTTGGTAAACTGGACTCTTGCATAGCCTTTGCTATGTTTCTTGCATTATCTCTGATAACGGAATTTTTTCCTTCAGAATTTTCCATGCTGCAAACATATTATCAAATGCTATTGAAATAGCCTCCGCTGTATGGGAAGTGCTGAGCTCCTGTGCCTTTAGTACTGCCCTACGAAATTGAAATTCACGTCTATAAACTCAGCATTGACATTGGCGACACATCAGAGCTCCAAATGTCTGTCATAAAGCTTAGTGCTGATACATGATCATCTTCAACCAGTGTCTGTATTTGTTTTAAAACAACACTGTAGAGCTCAGGAAGTGCAGTCTCAGACATAAACTTTCTACTGGGCAGTGTGTAACGAGGCTCAAGGCATTCAATGAGATGGCGAAATCCAGTATCTTGTACAACAGAAAATGGCTGATCATTCAGAGCTATAAATTCCATGAACCCTTTGCAGTCCATTTATCCAGCACGTCTCAGGCGAGTCAGGTCCAATTTATTTTCACACGTGCAGTTTATTTTAGATGCACTGTTTTAAAAGTATTTTTTTCACAGTAAAACAGGTTTAAAAGGCACTGCATATCAACAGGACACTCAGTACTGCATCTCCAGCCCCGCCCCACCCCTTGTTCGCTGTATTTTTCACATACCTCTTCATAGTCGTGCATACTGATAAATCATCTCCTGATGACTCGTTTTATCACAAACTCCTAAATAATGCGATCCAAGTCATTATTTTATTACTAGAACATCTCAAAAAGCTTGGCAGATGTCTGTGATAGTCTTTGAGCGCTGGATGCAGAAGCAGCTATATTGTGTTTTTATGTCCGTGTTATCTGTGTGGTGCCGGGGTTAAGTGTATTGCTCAGATCCGCCCCCTTTTTTTTTTTTTTTTTTCCTGCTCCTATCGGTCTCACTCGGCCAGTGAATAGTTTTCTCTGCTTTTTCCAGAGAAAAAGCGACTCAAGACCTGTTTTTTACGTCTTATTGATGCTGTCGGACAGGGTCTGACATTGGACCGGAAAGGGAAAATTGCAATGTCGGACCAGGTCTGACATAGAACCACAAAGGGTTCAACGAGTTGTAATTTCTTTAGCCCTGGCATCCCCACTTCCAAATTTTTGTGTACGTTTAAGTGTTACATGTAGTGATAGTTGCTTCGGCACAGTTCTTTCCTCCCCCTCTTTTTTTTCCGTAGCCTTTAAGTAGTTCTTGTATTCAGGGGCATGGCGCGTCTTGAGGTGATGAATTAAGTTTGCTGTGTTGAAATCTTTACTGCTGTTGCCACCACGTGAAATATTTGCACCACATAGCTTGCAGTCAGCTGTTTTGGAGTTCTTTACAGGCACTTAAAAAAAATTCCAAACTGTACTCCTTAATTTAGACATACTTGCAACTGACAGAGAGCGCACTTATACACTATAGCGAATATATTCTTGTCTCACGGTTTATACGTCACCGCATAAATATCGGTAAACATTATTGGCTATAACCGATAACCAACCGATGTATCGGTGCACCCCTACTTTTCACCTACAAATTAAAAGTGGAATGGTGCTTTTGGCTGCGCCAATACCCTGAAAACACGTAACCTGTCCGTGCTGTATAGAGTCTCATCACTGGCAGTTCGCTGATAACTTGGCATGAGGAACTACCGTTCCTCTCAATTACAGAACAGGAAATGCTGTACAGATTTTATAGTAATAAATGTTAAATGTTCAAGATCATAAATGCTTTTGCAGCCAGTGCATAAACTAGCAGTGTCACGCAGCTAGCAATGTCACACACGGTTAGGACTTTGCCTGATCGTGTCGTCCGTCCGTCCGTCTGTCTATCATGCTCTATATGCTGAACAACGTCACTGCCTTGATTTTTGCACCGATCTTCACCAGTCTTTTATCACACACTCCCAGTCACCTGGAACCAACTCCCCAGTAATGTTGTTGAAGCTGACACCCTGGGATCCTTCAAGAAGCTGCTTGATGAGATTCTGGGATCAATAAGCTACTAACAACCAAACGAGCAAGATGGGCCGAATGGCCTCCTCTCATTTTGTAACCTTTCTTATGTTCTTATAGATTGTCAGAATTGCACATACTTTTTATACATATATCAGAGCAGTAGTAGTGCTCTTCGGTTTATTAAGTGCTTTAAAAATTGGATTGGTTGGTTGTGCAGACCATCGTAAATCCCAAGTAATAAGCAGTCTGGGTGATCCAGTGCTTTTACAGGTTTAACAGCATTAGTACTTCAATACAGTAATACAGATATGGTTATCATATGCTTAGCCTTCAGGCTATAAAATGCAAAAAGCTGAAGCGCCCACAGCTACGTCCTACAACATACAATACATCACTCTCCACAGCTAAAATATAAATCCTATACCTTATAGCAGTGCATCTAATATAAACGAGATATACATTCAAATATGTGGTTACCTTCCAGTATATGGAAGTGTAGTGTAGGATATATTGAAAAATAAGAACTGTCTTCAAAAGGCAGACTTGACTTCAAACAAACAACAATCAGTTTTTCAGAGACCCTCAGAGCAAGGACCACGTCAGCTTGCAAGATCAAGTTCAATGGTATCGAATGGGGTCTTGTTCTGGGCTTATATAGGATTTTCCCTCCATTGAATACATCAGGAGTCCCAATTAAATCTGATCATCAATCTGCCTTGACAGTTCTTTGAGTTAATGATATATTCTAGAAGGATCCGGTCAACTCTTTTCAAAACTAATTGGAGCTATATAACAATATTCAAAATTAATTGGATATAACTTCTTTCCAAACACATAGTTCTCATTTGTCAACCCCTCCTTTCTCTAAAAAGTCAGGTGAACCAAAGTTTACAGGATCCTTGCTACCAAGTACATTACAATACGATACAAGTTTATATGTGTATTAAAAGAGATTATGTTTTATATATACATCAACTTTTTGTGTGATTATATTAACCTGGGTCTACAATATATTTCCTCTGAGCAGTATACCACATTACCTCCTTTAAAACTTTACAATGCATTAGTAAGACCTCGCCTAGAATATTGTGTTCAGTTCTGGTCACCTCGTTACAAAAAGGATATTGCTGCTCTAGAAAGAGTGCAAAGAAGAGCAACCAGAATGATCCCAGGTTTAAAAGGCATGTCGTATGCAGACAGGCTAAAAGAATTGAATCTATTCAGTCTTGAACAAAGAAGACTACGTGGTGATCTGATTCAAGCATTCAAAATCCTAAAAGGGGACTTTTTGGACCTGAAAAAAGAAACAAGGACCAGGGGTCACAAATGGAGATTAGATAAAGGGGCAGTCGGAACAGAAAATATGAGGCACTTTTTTACACAGAGAATTGTGAGGGTCTGGAACCAACTCCCCAGTAATGTTGTTGAAGCTGACACCGTGGGATCCTTCAAGAAGCTGCTTGATGAGATTCTGGGATCAACAAGCTACTAACAACCAAATGAGCAAGATGGGTTAAATGGCCTCCTCTCGTTTGTAAACTTTCTTATGTTCTTATTACATGTTCAGTTTACTTTATTTTCATATACAAATGTGTGTTAACAAAATATTGGACAAAGACTAGGGGTTTGTCATAAGCCTTTGAATAAAAACACTGATCATACAGTGGTTAGTTCAGTTATTTTCATTTAAATTTAAGCTATAATGAACATGTTAAATATAATAGCCTTATTTAACTGAGCCATTCTTGGACCAAGCCTGACCTCTGTTTCTAAAAAAATTGCCTACACAAGCAGGTTTCAGACACTCTGTTACTTGCCAAGACTAGTTTTTAATTAATATGAAACTCCACTGTAAGCGCTTTTCCAAATTCACCGCTTTCAAACATTTTCCCAATTAAGTCGCTACCTGATAAGAACTGATGCTGTAGACAACTTTTCTAATTTAAATGAAATGCTCGCTTCGGCTGCCAAGTTTTCACTAATTTCTATGATGTAATGAAGAGAGTTAATTTTGCTCATTATAGAAAGGCCATTGATTCAAAACTACTGACGACAAATAAATCTCACTTTGACTTTCCAGCTCAGCACCGCTCTGCTGCAGGCAGATAGAAGCGAGGCTATTAATTTAATTATTTAATAAGTCTACGGTGTACTAAAATTATTAAATACAGTTTACACTTTATTGTCTTATATTCAAACCTAACAGTTCCTGGTTTTTTTTTCATTTGCAGTAAAAACCTTTATATAAACTAAACATTTATATTCTTTGGTTTAATTTATATTATAATGTCTAAAGACTTTTTGTTTAGTTGGAAACAGAAACTGAACTAATTCTTAAACTGATTAAATTAAATGAACATTATCTCAGATGTGTTTTAGCAATTTGTCTACAACATTGTCAGTGTCAAGCATCTGTAATTATAAACTTTTAATATGTTCTTTCAGCAGTTTAACTTTAAATGACTTTATAATATGTATTTCCAATTCAGATACTTCAGTAATTTTATTTTACTCCATTGATCTGTTATGAAGTCATTTAAGCTTTTAATGGAAGGTCCAGTTATTTTCATCTGTTGTTAACATTTTAGAATGTAATAGTTTTATAGTTTCATACAAAATCCTGTTGAAGCAGGTTTTAAGACATCCTAGCTTTTTGCCAGTTTTCAGTGTTGATTAATATGAGACACTACTGTAAGCATTTTCTAATACTCATTATTTTAAACCAATCTTTAGCTTAATTCAGTAAAACCATTCTACGCTCTGTGCCTCCATCTCTTCTTGCCAGGTTCAAATTCATTTCTGTTTATTTTAATATAAACTCCTATCTTCTGTTATCTGAAAGGTATTTCATTCGTTAATATTAACGAGATCGCTCATTATAGAGAGGATCTTGGCTTTTAAATCGCTGACCATCAAAAATTCCCATCTTCATCGACCAAAACCAATGAGTCCTCTTCAACACTGCTTTTACTACAGGCAGGTGAGGACGAGGTTACAAAATAAGTTCACTGCATATGTAAAGTTACAGTTTATAATGATTTTATAACATGTATTTCTAATTCAGATAATTCAATATAGCAATCTCTTGTACATTGTAATAGTATTTTACTCCATTGGTATACACAGAAGGCAAGAGGTTAATTTTTAATTAGGCACCTGCTTAGCAATAAATACAACCTTGAATATTAAAACGTAGGACTGCTCATACATTTACTTAATGTTATTATATTAAGTTTCTTATTTAAGTACTTTTGTTTTTTCTTACTATAATCAAACCTAGTTCAATTGCTTCTGGCTAATTCTGTTCCATAGAGGTTGCCATTCTGCACTCGCTGGATCAGAATGTTTTAAGGCTAATTAAAAAAGATGCTTTTGCCTGATAAGGGAGGTTTGGAACTTTCAGCAGGTCGGCCTGACCTTTTGATACCAGGAGCTCTCTTTTTCAGACCTTACACAGACTTAGTCAAAGGGATACAAAATACAGGATCCAACAACATTACTATTAGCAATGTATTTCATTCTATAGCATCCAATCCATATCCAGTAAGTCAGCTTGTTCACACCAAGATTCAAATTCTCCTCCTGGCTCAGCTCGAAGTGGCTCTGTGAACACCACAGCAGGCCTGTGCATCCAACGTTTTACATCATAGGTGTGGGCAACCAGGGCATTTACTTGATACCTGCAAAACTTCAGTCTTGTTAGCTGGGCTTCCATCTCTACATTCTCATTCCCATCATCAGTGGGCAAACCTTAAATAAATTAAGCTGCTTCTATCAAAGAGTCAGACATTTATACCGCATATACCTTTGACTCAAAAAAGGTGCTCGCAAGTTGTACAAGGGAAGACGGGTTTTGGGGTCACTCCGTGACAAGATGTTTCAGATTGCAACAGTTAGTGATTATGAGGACCCCCTGTGTGTGCGTGCATGCACAGGTTCATTTCCTTGTTGTTTGTTGGTGTGTGCGTGTGGGTGGGTGTGTATTGATTCATCTATTTATCCATTCATTCTTCTCTGCGTTGTTCCTCTCAGGAATGTGACGGCTGCGTTCTCGGATGTGAAGGACCTTGTTCTCAGAGACATCGACCGGCTCTTCACCTCCACAGACTGCCGGCAGTTCAACCGGACCGAGTCTCTCAGGTACAGCCTCCTGCCTGCCTACCTCCCTTCCTGCCTCCCCTCAGATGTAATTAAACACCTGGATATTATCCAGAATTAGCTTGGCTGTTGTGCCCCTTTTGAAGTCACTCGGATCTTTCTGCTGTCCTGTAATTGTTGCTGAATAGTTGCACAAAGGGACCACACATTTGCATGAGTTGCAGGCCGGTTGATGAATGCCCCCTGGCCCGTGTCTGGGCTGGGATCAGCCAGGATCCCAGTTTCTGCTCTTGTCCCTAGTTTCACCCTTTTTCTTCTTGTTTGCTTACAGGCTGGCTGATGAGCTGAGGGGCTGGGTCCACAGGCACCAGATCAACCGCAAGAAAGGAGAAAAAAGCCCCAGGGCAAAGAAAGCCAAGATAGCTCAGGTATCCCGTCAACACTGTACATTATACACTGCAGAACTGTAACTCCCCAACACTACATTATACACTGCAGAACTGTAACTCCCCAACACTGTACATTATACACTGCAGAACTGTAACTCCCCAACACTACATTATACACTGCAGAACTGTAACTCCCCAACACTGTACATTATACACTGCAGAACTGTAACTCCCCAACACTACATTATACACTGCAGAACTGTAACTCCCCAACACTACATTATACACTGCAGAACTGTAACTCCTCAACACTGTACATTATACACTGCAGAACTGTAACTCCCCAACACTGTACATTAACAATAACAATAACGTACAACACTAACAATGCACACTGTCTGTGAGTGTTGTACGCAGCTCAGCTCTGTTACTGATCTTGCTGTGTGTTACAGAAAGCCCAGCAGAGGAAGATTAACCTGGCAAGATACCTTCCAGTACATCCACAGAGGACGCTTGACAGGTGAGAGAGAGCGAGAGAGAGAATGAATGAATGAATGGAGGAGGAGGAGGAGGAGGAGATTGAAAAATTGAGAGGAAAGATAAGACAAGATGACTGGATATTATGACCATGATTTATAAAGGTCTGTACACCACAATGAGCAGCATGTCAAATCACATTGACTTATACTGTCCGCTTACCATTTTATGATGTTTTTATTGGAATCACTTGAATGTCCCTGTTAGGGTGCTTTGACACGGATGGAAATAAGACTCCCATTGCATAGCAGTTTGATCCATTCCTGGTTTTACTAGGAGTTTAATGAGATAGACCTGGACGTCTTACCTGTAGACTGTGGCTAATCAAGCTGGTAGTAAAGGCTGCAGTGGATGATGCTCTGCAGGGGACTTCCTTCCATCCCTGTTTAACTGAGATCAGGAGCTGCTCTTCAGTTCTAGCTGCCTGCCATAGATATGTAACAAGGACTAGATCACCCAGTGTCTATATAGGAGTGAGAGCCAGTCCATCTAGTGCTCTGCCACTTTGGGTTAAGTATTTGCTGGGAGTACACTAGCTGTGGACTTGATGGTTCGGCGCTTAGGCATACTAATATAAACCCTCCCTCTCTCTGCTCAGAGTCCCCTCCAGTCAGCTGCAGCTCTACCCCGGACTCCAGCCCAGGCACCAGGACTTCATGGAAGCCATCGACCGCAGAGAGGACACTTTCTATGTGGTGTCATTCAGGAGGGTGAGAGAGGGGGGAGGGGGTGTAGGGGCAGAGGAGAGAGGGAGGAGGAGAGGGAGAGAGAGAAGGAGGGAGAGAGAGAGAGAGGGAGGGAGGAGAGGACAGGACACCTATGTAGTGTCATTCATGAGGGTGAGGAGGGAAAAACTGTACCCTTTCAGTACGAAATGTAACCATTACCGTCTGGGTATTTACCTCCTAAAGACCCGAATCCTGAATATTGACATGCCAAAGCTGCTCTCTGAGCCAGTGACACAGTCATGACCCGCCCCCGAGGGCACAAAAGCACTGCGCTCACAGATCTCAGTGCCATTTTTCCTTTGAAGACTGACCCGATGGGAGAGCCTTGTTCAGATAAGTACATTGTTGCTTTTATCTGTATATATTTCACAATTATTCTGTTTTTACACAATTATATGTGATATTTAAACTAGTCATTGTAGTAGTTTTTACTAATTACGTGTATTGTGTGCACTGCAGCCTGTTGCTTGTTATGTCCTGCTGTGGCCTTGTGTTATGCAAGTACCGTATGTTACGTGTCAGTATTGTCAGCTGCAACTCTTCACTTTTAATGAAACACAGTGTAAAACGTTTTATTTCAAATGGTGATGAAGAGGGAGTCTTAATAACTTATGTTCTGGTTATCTAGTTGTGTGTTTTTTTCTTGTTGTTTTTGAACAAATGAACACAAATCCATCTTGAAATCAGGTATATATGCATGTTTATATTCATGAAACCACAACTTTAATACACAGGGGACGCAACTTCTTCATAAAAAAAATCTCAATTTTCTTACAGCCTTATTAATGACTGTTTTTTGTTGAGTTTTTTCTCTTTGTGTGTTGTGTGTTTTACAGACACCACGCGCAGGCCTGTCTGCAACATGGTCCTCGTGCAGCAAGAGCAGCTGCCGGGCCGAACTGTGCAGGACCGCAGCTCCTGAGCGGCCAGCCGTGGAGACTGCCCAAGCACCGCAACCTGCTTATTCATGCAGCTCTGTGTCTGGCCCCTGAATGGCAGCATTTGAGTCGCCTAGAGCTTTCTAATAGGGTCATTGACACCCTACAGAATGCCAGAGCAGCGTCCATGCGTTCTCAGTATGGGCACAAGTGGGATGTTTTCTAGACATGGTGTCTGCCTCGTGGGTTTGACCCCACGGCCTGTCCCATGGCAGTGATCATTTTTGCAGGACCTGTTTGACGAGGGGAAAGCCCCCTCCACGTTAAAGGTCTACCTGGCAGCTATTTCAGCTTGCCCCGTCAAAACTGACTTGGTCGCCCCAGGAGCTCACTTCCTGGCGGGGCAATGTTTGAAAGGGACTCGGTGGCTTCAGCCGCCTATGAAGGACATTGTTACTTGCTGGAGGCTAATCGTGGTGCTTAATGCACTCATGAAGCCTCCATTTGAGCCCTTGCATTCAGGAGCTGAAATTTTTATCATTTAAAGTGGCTTTCTTGCTCGCTATCACCTCTGCAAAGCGGGTGAGTGAGATGCAGGGATTCTCGATAGCGAAAGCTTGCTTAATTTTTACAGGGGCCAGGACAAAGGTTACACTCCGTACCAATCCTGCCTTTTTTCCGAAGACGATCTCGGCATTCCATGTCAACCAGTCTGTGGAATTGGAGTCTTTCCATCCACCTCCTTTCCAGTCTGACAGTGAGCGACAGCTCCATGTGCTCTGCCCAGTGCAGGCCCTGGAGTAGTACGTTGATAGGACGAAATGTTGTTGGCAGTCAGAACAAATTTTTCTCTGCTATGGGGCGAAGCCCTGTCTAAGCAGCGGCTGTCCAAGTGGATAGCAGACACGGTCAGGACTGCCTATGAGCTGGCCTTGCCCCCTCCAGAAAAGCTCACTGACCATTCCCCCATGGGCATGGCAACTTCGTGGGCTTTATTCCAGGGTGCATCTGTCAGGGTCATTTGCAATGCAGCGGGTTGGGCTACTCCCCATACCTTTACTGGAACTAGAGTGTTAACTAGAGTGTTAAGAGTGGCTTTTCAGTCGACCCTTACAACACAGGAATAGAGTATTCCAGCCAGTCTGCAATCTTGCCCTTGCGACGGCTTTGGCACACTCAACCATATGGTAATGGTTACATTTCGTACTTGATTGCAGCAGGCTTGAAGGAAAAAATGGCACTGAGATCTGTGAGCTCAGTGCTTTTGTGCCCTCGGGGGCGGGTCATGACTGTGTCACTGGCTCAGAGAGCAGCTTTGGCATGTCAATATTCAGGACTCGGGTCTTCAGGAGGTAAACACCCAGACGGTAAATGTTACATTTCTATTTCCGGGAACCATGATAGTAACCAAACATTTGTATTAATTTCACTAAGGTGAGCGCGGGAGAAGAAAGATCTGTTTATAAAGTGTCTCCCATGAAGGAGGGACAGTTTAGTCCGGTGCATTGCAGTCCTGTGTGTCTCTAATTCCTGTGCTGTGTTCCCCCAGGATCACCTGCTGCTCCCCGCTATCAGTCACAACAAGACCTCGCGCCCCAAGATGTCTCTCGTCATGCCAGCCATGGCACACAACGGTACCTAACCAATGCACCCTGAAAACATCACCCCTCACCCCTCTATGTCTCTCTCCCTCACCTTTCCATCTCTTTCTCTCCCTGCATCTCTCCCTCACCTTCTCTTTCCGACATTCTTACTCTACCACCCTCTTCTCTCTCACCTTCCCTCTATCTACTCCCCCCTCGCTTCTCTCTCCTCTCTCGCTCACTCTCCTGTCCCAGCTTGCTGTATCTTCTTGCCTCTTCTCTTATTGAAGGCTCTGCTTTGTTGGCTTGTTTGTTTTATTTAGCCCTGGAGGCTGTAGTGTGTGTGTGTGTGTGTGTGTGTGTGTGTGAATGTTCAGACTGAAGCTGACTGATGTCAGTGTGGCTCAGTGCAGTGAGCTCAGGACCAGCTGGCTGAGGGGACTTTTCTGGGCTGAGCTCTTGGCTTTTCAGGGCTTTATGATGGTAGGGGTTTGGGTTACTGTGTTTAAAGCCGTTATTTTATTCCTCTCTCTCAGAGACTGTGTATAACTCCTCTCGCGGGTACGAGGTGATGATGCAGATAGACTGTGAGGTGATGGACACGCGCATCATCCAGATAAAGAGCTCCACAGTGCCCCCTTCCCTGAGAGAGCAGCACAGCACCCACAATGGCACCGCCTCCTCCCTGCACAGTCACCAGGGAAACCAGCATGCCACACCCACCCAGCCTGACCCCGCCCTCTACATCACACACGGGGGCGGAGACTGAAACAGGCTGCAGGACAGAGGAAACTTCATAAAAACGTTTACAAATTAGGCCATTTAGCCCATCAGTGCTGATCAGAAACATAACTAGGTAACCCATTCCGTACCTGTAATATCAGGGATGGAAATAAGACTCCCATTCTGGTTTTACTATGAGTTTAATAAGCTTGTTGCCTATTATTATTATTATTATTATTATTATTATTAATTAGTCATTTAGCAGATGCTTTTTTTTTTTTTATCCAAAGCGACTTACAAAGAATAGGGGGTGAACTATGCATCACAACTGCTGCTGCAGAGTCACTTGCGGTTTTACGTCTCATCCGAAGAAGGTTAAGTGACTTGCTCAGGGTCACACACAGTGAGTCAGTGGCTGAGCTGGTAACAAGCCTCTTTGTTTAACCACCAAGCCTCCTATACACTGTGGCTAATCAAGCTTGTATTAAAAACCTCCAGTGGGTGAAACTGCTATGCAATAGGAGTCGTATTTCCATCCCTGAATATAATTTCAGATTCACTTTTTTAATTGAACCCTTTGCAGTCCATTTATTAATCGCGCGTCAGGCACGCCGGGTCTAATTAATTTTCACACGCGCAGTTAATTTTATACGCGCTGTTTAAAAGTATTTTTTTTCACAGTCAAACGGGTTTAAATGGCCCTGCATATCAACAAAGCACTCACTAGGCATCTCCAGCCCCGCCCCACCCTTTCATTTGCTATAGCGTTCACCTATGTAAGAAATAAATAATAATAATAGTCGTACATACCGATCGATCATCTCCGGATCACTCGTTTTATCACCAAACTCCTCAATAATGCGATCCAAGTCATTATTTTATTACTATAACATCTCAAAAAAGCTCTGCAAATGTCCATGATAGTCTCTGTGCGCTGACGCACTCAGCCAGCTTGTTTACTATGACCGCCCCGTTATCTGATACCTGATACCATGTATGACTATTCATGAGATACGCCTTTTTTTTTTTTTTTTTCTTCGACTTGTTTCGGCTCCTGTCGCTCCCACTCGGCAATTGAATGGTTTTCTCGGCTTTTTCCGGAGAAAAAACGACTAAACACCCGTTTATTGCGTTGCTATAATGATGTCGGACCCAGTCCGACAAAGGACCTGTGAGGAATAATTGCAATGTCGGACCCAGTCCGACAATGGACCGCAAAGGGTTAATCCACACTAGATGGTGCTGGCTCCTACTGCTATATACACATGTTGACTTTGGTCATCTAGCCTGTGTTACATGTATCTGGGACAGGCAATAAGAAGCTCTCAGAATGATTGCAAACATCTGAAAAAGGTGAGGGGGGCAGTAAAAAAGAAAATAAACATAATTTAACATCTTTTATTATTACAAAACAGAGAACAACTTGAGAAGGTAAAGAGAGCTTGAATTAGATTTGCTTGTTCAAAAAAAGTATGAGTTACTGCTGTTTGAACCCATGAAACGGACATAGGTCAAGATAGACACCGGCAATCAAAAATCAAATCAGAGAATAATCCTGTGCTTCAGGAACTGAGACGGGATCTGGTTTGAATTCAGGTCACATTCACACTGAGAGCTGTGAATCCAGTTCAGATTAACAGGACTCAGTTAAAATTACCCTCTTTTTATTTGTGAGTGTGTGTATATATGTATATATATATATATATATATATATATATATATATATATATATATATATATATATATATATATATATATATATATATACATTTTTTTTTCTATCATTTAATGCGCGTTATTCGCCCTCTGTCTGACCCTCAGCGTACCGTAATTCATTCCCTGTGGCACTATTTGAATATACTCGAGTGAATGCAACACAATAAGTGCAGCCGTCGTTTGAATAGAAAGTTAGTCACAGAACTGCATTATGGAGCAAAGCACTAAACGTGAAGGACTTATGAATGGGAAGTTTATTTAAAAAAACCTTTCTGATGGTTCATTGAATAGAAAGAGGGTTACTTGTATCTACATGATACAAAGTGAAGTCCAGTATCACAGAAGTGCGTCTAGTCTGCTGTACCACCTGCGTGCTAAACATGCTTTCACTTCTCAAAATACACCTTTTTCTGCTATAGACAACAACAATACAACAGCAAACTAAACTTGTTTTTTAATTCAGGATCTCTGCAAGCCTGTGCATCAAGCTACATCATGTCAGTATGATACAGTGTCCCATGTGAAAGTAGCCTCGTAAGTATTTCAGTTAGATGTTGGCATTCAGTCCATGTGCACGTTGGGAGTGACATTCCTGTATAAACCCAGTTTGTAATAACGAGGATTCCTGTACAAGTCATGAAGAGGGACCAACAATAGGAATCCAGAAATAAGAAAACAGGGTTTTTAGATGGGCTGCTTTTTAGATAATAATAATAATAATAATAATAATAATAATAATAATAATAATAATAATAATAAAACAAATTTGACACTGATGAAATCAGTAATTGTATCAATTAAATATGCAATTAAAACCAAGATTAACTCAGAGTAAAAATTGTAATCGCAAGATTAATTGCGATTTATATTAGGGCTGTCAAGTGATTTACAAAAATATTTCATGGATACAATTACTGCATCCATCTCATTTAAGTTTGTTTATCATCATCATTGCCATCATCCAGCATAAAAACCCTGTTTCCAATTTCTGGATTCTCTTGTTGTTTGAACAAACTGCTAAATCACAATGGAGTCAGTTTATTACAAGTTGTACTGCATTTACAATTATCAGTTTCCTTTACACATAAACTGATGTTCCCACCATTGCCGTTTTTAAATAATAATAATTTGAAATTCTCTTTTTTTCATAACTTGAAATTGCCTAAGTAAAACGAAACATTCACTGAGTAACAGTTATATCCTCCTTAATTGTAAATAATATAATTTAAAAATAAATGTGGTTATTGAAATAAAACAAAGCTACAGTGTTAACGGGTCTGCAGAGTGCTCTGTCCAATCTGACGGGTTTCGTTTGTTGTTGTATTGTTGTTGTCTATAGCAGAAAAAGGTGTATTTTGAAAAGTGAAAGCATGTTTAGCACGCAGGTGGTACAGCAGACTAGATTCACTTCTGTGATACTGGAACTCACTTTGACAGAAAGTGACACTTTGAACCGTCAGAAAGATTTTTAAAAATAAACTTCCCATTCGCAAGTCTTCGCAAGTCCTACAGTTTGAGTGCTTTGCTACATAATGCATTTCCGTGACTAATTTTATATTCAAACAATGACTACACTCATTCAATCCTGGCATGCACGAAAATGTGCCGCAGGAAATGAATTACGGTACACTAAGAGGGACAAGACAGGAGTGCGATTATTGTGTGTTAAAAAAATTAATCTCCTAAAAAATGAACACATTAATCACAGAAGTTAATTGGGATTAATTGACAGTCCTAATATATATATATATACACATACAGTGCCTTGCAATTGACCAATTCTCTCATATTACTGAATTACAAATGGTACATTGAAATTTCATTCTGTTTGATATTTTATTTTAAGACACAGAAACTCAAAATCAATTATTGTAAGGTGACATTGGTTTTATGTTGGGAAATATTTTTAAGAAAAATAAAAAACTGAAATAGCTTGCTTGCATAAGTATTCAACCCCCACACATTAATATTTGGTAGAGCCACCTTTCGCTGCAATAACAGCTTTAAGTATTTTTGGGGTAAGTATGTACCAGCTTTGCACACAGTGTCGGAGTGATTTTGGCCCATTCTTCTTGGCAGATTTGCTCCAGGTTGTTCAGGTTGGTTGGACGACGCTTGTGGACCGCAATTTTCAAATAGTGCCACAGATTCTCAATGGGATTGAGATCAGGACTTTGACTGGGCCATGTAGGACATTCACCTTTTTGTTCTTGAGCCACTCCAATGTTGCTTTGGCCTTGTGCTTGGGATCATTGTCCTGCTGAAAGGTGAATTTCCTCCCAAGCTTCAGTTTTTTAGCGGACTGAAGCAGGTTCTTTTGCAGTATTTCCCTGTATTTTGCTCCATCCATTCTTCCTTCAATTTTAACAAGATGCCCAGTCCCTGCTGATGAGAAGCATCCCCACAGCATGATGCTGCCACCACCATACTTCACTGTAGGGATGGTGTGTCTTGAGGCATGGGCAGTGTTAGGTTTGCGCCACACATAGCGCTTTGAGTTTTGGCCAAAAAAGCTCTATCTTGGTCTCATCTGACCACAAAACCTTTTCCCACATCGCAGCTGGGTCACTCTTATGCTTTCTGGCAAACTCCAGACGTGCTTTCAGATGGTACTTTTTGAGTAACGGCTTCTTTCTTGCCACCCTCCCATACAGGCCAGTGTTTTGCAGAGCTCTTGATATGGTTGACTGGTGCACCATTACTCCACTCCCAGCCACTGAACTCTGTAGCTCCTTCAAAGTGATTTGTTGGCCTCTCTGTGGCTTCTCTCACAAGTCTCCTTCTTGTTTGAGCGCTGAGTTTTGAGGGACGGCCTTTTCTTGGCAGTGCCTGGGTGGTGTGATGCAGCTTCCACTTCCTGATTATTGATCCAACTGTGCTCACTGGGATATCCAAACACTTGGATATTATTTTGTACCCTTTCCCTAATCTATGCATTTGTATTACTTTATCTCTAACGTCTGTAGAATGCTCTTTGGTCTTCATTTTCCTTCAGATTCACAGCCTGACCAATGATCCTTCAACAGTGGGGTTTTTATCCAGAAAATGTGACAGCAACTTTAATGGTTCACAGGTGGAAGCCAATGGTAAGGTAATTGTGTCTTCGTTAGGGCAATTTCTTTCATCGGTGTAAACTGGGGGCTTCCACAGCACAGGGGTTGAATACTTATGCAAGCAAGCTATTTCAGTTTTTTATTTTTCTTAAAAATATTTCCCAACATAAAACCAATGTCACCTTACAATAATTGATTTTGAGTTTCAGTGTTTTAAAATAAAATATCAAACAGAACGAAATTTCAATGTACCATTTGTAATTCAGTAATATGAGAGAATTGGTCAGGGGTCTGAATACTTTTGCAAGGCACTGTATATATATCCAATCATTTTTTAAAATCTCTTGTAAATAGCTAAAAAAATTAAATAAAAATAATGAATAATCTTGAAATTCCAGCCAGCCCCAGCCTTATTTCATGTTTGTAGTGTGATTTCTAAAATGTAGTTTTCATTTTTTATTATTATTGTTGTAATGACTATCAGTTGTCTGTTATTATTGGTAATTTGTATATTTGTGTACGTGTGTTTTTTTTAAAATTTTTATATGTAAAAATATGTATATATCCATCTCCTAACTCTCTCCCCAACAAATATGTCGGACAGATAAGAACCCTCCCACTCAGACCCCTCCCTCTGTCACTCAGACCCCTCCTCCTCCACCCCCGGTCACTTAGACCCCTCCCCCTCCCCCTGTCACTCAGACCCCTCCTCCTCCACCCCCGGTCACTTAGACCCCTCCCCCTGTCACTCAGACCCCTCCTCCTCCTCCTCCCCCTGTCACTCAGACCCCTCCTCCCCCTGTCACTCAGACCCCTCCTCCTCCTCCCCCTGTCACTCAGACCCCTCCTCTCCATGTCACTTAGACTCCTCCTCCTCCCCCTGTCACTCAGACCCCTCCCCCTGTCACTCAGACCCCTCCTCCTCTCCATGTCACTTAGACTCCTCCTCCTCCCCCTGTCACTCAGACCCCTCCCCCTGTCACTCAGACCCCTCCTCCTCCTCCCCCTGTCACTCAGACCCCTCCTCCTCTCCATGTCACTTAGACTCCTCCTCCTCCCCCTGTCACTCAGACCCCTCCCCCTGTCACTCAGACCCCTCCCCCTGTCACTCAGACCCCTCCTCCTCCTCCTGTCACTCAGACCCCTCCTCCTCCTCCTCCCCCTGTCACTCAGACCCCTCCTCCTCTCCATGTCACTTAGACGACTCCTCCTCCCCCTGTCACTGAGACCCCTCCTCCTCCTCCTCTCCCTGTCACTGAGACCCCCCCCCCGTTTCAACATGTATTTATTTATTGTGTGATACCGTTTGGATAATGATCATAGTGAAATACTAAAAGAAACACATTTTTTCCAGACATAGTCATTTGAAGACATTGAGAAAGACTTCTAGTGGAAACATGTCTCCTTGAATTCAATTCCATTTTCTTTTATATTTCTAAATTTGAGCACTGTGGAGTGAATGATAACAAAATAAAACATGTTTTTTTGTTTTGTTTCATTTCTTTGTGTAAATGTTGATTATCTGTTCAATAATATTTTATTATGTGAAATAGATTAGTGAATTCATAACGCTGTTTAGGAATTTAGTTAAAAAAAAAAGTTACATTTTGTTTTTAAAGTAAAGGGGGGTTGAGGTTTAAAAAATGACGAGCAGAGATACTTCCTCTACAGATGTGGGATTGTAAATATTAAACACTTTAGTGTAAGCTTGTCTATCATTAATCAACAGGAATCATAACACATGTACATATATTTCTGTGTTAACAATACCTGAGATGTATAATCCAACTGTGTGATACTTTGCTAGTGCCTTCATCAGTGTGTGTGAGTGCTAGATAACAATTTACTTGTGTTTCTTAGTTTGTTGAGCAGCTCTTGCGATATTAAGGTAGTTTAATCTAGAACTTCAAAAAACACTCAATTTTGAAACTCTGCACAAAAATAGAAGAAACTAAGAAAGTCACGCTGCTAGACTCTTCTGTGTCTGTAACACTGATGAAGGCACTAGAGCCCAAACGCTTGTCTGCTTGACTCAGTTTCTTCTAGTTTCAGTAACACTGATGAAGGCACTAGAGCCCAAACGCTTGTCTGCTTGACTCTGTTTCTTCTGGTTTCAGTAACACTGATGAAGGCATTAGTTATTTCATTGTATCACAAGCTCTGAATTGTAGTGAAATAAACTGAGACTTCCCTGACTATCTCTGCACGGCTCAAATCTTTCAAGTTGAGTCGGATGGAATATATTTCGATGTGTGTTTTGGTGTTTTTTCGTTGCATTTTGTCCTGTACAGTGACAGTAAAGTTGTCAGTGCTTATTTATACAGAGCAGGACAGTAGTTTTTTTCTAGCAGATTGAATTGTGTTCAAGCAAAGTCTCACTGTATCTTTTCTCTTTTTTAAAAAACACATTTTATTAGTTTGTGAAAGAAAGAAAGGCTAAGTGAGAACACTAGTTGGAGGCAAGGTAAAGAGAGCTCGTAGGGGTTCTTTTAGTTTGTTAAAAAAAAAAAAAAAAATACGCTTTTTGAACCCGTGAAATCGAAATAGGTCAAGATTAGGTCAAAAATTAAATCAGAATAATCCTGTGCTTCAGGATCTGAGACGGGATCTGGTTTGAATTCAGTTCAGTGCAGTCACCCTGAGAGCTGTGAATCCAGTTCAGATCAGCGGGACTCCAGATTAATCCACTGCAGTTAAAATCGCCAAATGTTAGATTTTTCAATATTTAGATTTTTGTTTTTTTTAATTATTATACAGTAAAAAAAATACTTCTTGAAATTCTCAGCAATGTTTAAAGTAAGCACCCATGCTCTTGTACAACAGACTCCTTTTATAATGAATGGCAGCAGGAACGATTCGGCACCATTGCTGTGCAAAGAGAAAAAAAAGAACCCTCCTCTGAAGTAAAACAAATCATTTCTGTTTCTGTCAATAAATTATACGACGACGGATTAAGGATTGTTTTGCGTTGTAGGCAGTGTGATGTGTAAATATATATATTTTTTGCATTGCCATTGCTGTGTTCCGCTTGTGTGTAATGAGTGAGGCAGCCTGTTGAATATTTTATATTCTTTTACCTTAGTCTCTTACCTCTTATCTTTTCCTTGTCTCTTGTCTCTTACAGTACAAGACATAGTAAGATACATGAAAGAGGCAAAATTGGTTTGGCTAGATTTCTATTTTTCATTGCAGTTCTTCTTTCTACCCCTGGTTTATTTCCCTGGTTTTACTCAATAACGCTCCTGGTGTGGATGGCTCTCGCTGTCTGATGAAGAGACAGAGAGAGAGAGACAGGGGAACAGCCACTGACAGACTCCCAGTCCTGTGCCTGCTCTCTGCTTTGTGTGTACTCTCTCCAGCGCTCAGTGTTCAGTTCAGCGTCTTCATGTTTGGATCTGTTGTGTTTTTATCTCTCGTCGCCCGGTCTCTTATCAGTACTTTCCTGATTTTGTAAGGCAGCACACAGTGTTTTTGTTTTTCTGTGTAAATATTTTGTAGCTCTGTTGCAGTCGTTAAGGAGATGTTCAAATTACAGACATTAAAAGGATGGAGTGTGCCAGCCAGCAGGCCTGCCTGAGGCCCCTCTCGTCTGTGCGGGCGTGTGAGAAACCTGCCGTCCCTTCAAGGATTAAACCTACATTCTGAACAGCAAACAAAACAGCAGCGTCATGAACCTCAATCTTCAAACAATGAGTCAAACAAAACAGCAGCGTCATGAACCTCAATCTTCAAACAATGAGTCAAACAAAACAGCAGCGTCATGAATCTCAATCTTCAAACAATGAGTCAAACAAAACAGGAACATTATGAACCTCACTCTTCAGGATATTGAAGCAGCTCTTCAACATGCACACAACTTTTAAAATAGATTTCTTTATTAAAAACAAGATTTCCTGAGTTCCAATTAAAAATCTCTCTGTCAATACACATACAGTTAGATATACAAAATAACAGTGAGGAAAAGAGAAAGTATGTAAAGAAAGAGTGTAACCCTGCCGATATATCACTAACTCAAATGATCTTTCTTTTCTCTCCCCTTCTACTTTAGTCAGTGTGGTTTCCTCTTGGTTTAATATCAGTAATACAACTGTGTGAGGTGAGAAAGAATGAGAGATTCAGAGAGAAGGGGGAGGGAGGAAGAGAGATAGAGGGAGAATGATCAGAGATCACTTTTTGTCCTATATACAGACATGCTCAAATTTGTTGGTACCCTTACAGCTCATTGAAATAACGCTTCATTCCTCCTGAAAAGTGATGAAATTAAAAGCTATTTTATCATGTCTACTTGCATGCCTTTGGTATGTCATAGAATAAAGCAAAGAAGCTGTGAAAAGAGATGAATTATTGCTTATTCTACAAAGATATTCTAAAATGGCCTGGACACATTTGTTGGTACCCCTTAGAAAAGATAATAAATAATTGGATTATAGTGATATTTCAAACCAATTAGTTTCTTTAATTAGTAGCACACATGTCTCCAATCTTGTAATCAGTCATTCAGCCTATTTAAATGGAGAAAAGTAGTCACTGTGCTGTTTGGGATCATTGTGTGCACCACACTGAACATGGACCAGAGAAAGCAAAGGAGAGAGTTGTCTGAGGAGATCAGAAAGAAAATAATAGACAAGCATGGTAAAGGTAAAGGCTACAAGACCATCTCCAAGCAGCTTGATGTTCCTATGACAACAGTTGCAAATATTATTAAGAAGTTTAAGGTCCATGGAACTGTAGCCAACCTCCCTGGGCGCGGCCGCAAGAGGAAAATCGACCCCAGATTGAACAGAAGGATAGTGCGAATGGTAGAAAAAGAACCAAGGATAACTGCCAAAGAGATACAAGCTGAACTCCAAGGTGAAGGTACGTCAGTTTCTGATCGCACCATCCGTCGCTTTTTGGAGTCCAGGAGGACTCCAGTTTTGACAGAAAAACATAAAAAAGCCAGACTGGAATTTGCTAAAATGCATATTGACAAGCCACAATCCTTCTGGGAGAATGTCCTTTGGACAGATGAGTCAAAACTGGAGCTTTTTGGCAAGTCACATCAGCTCTATGTTCACAGACGAAAAAATGAAGCTTTCAAAGAAAAGAACACCATACCTACAGTGAAACATGGAGGAGGCTCGGTTATGTTTTGGGGCTGCTTTGTTGCGCCTGGCACAGGGTGCCTTGAATCTGTGCAGGGCACAATGAAATCTCAAGACTATCAAGGCATTCTGGAGCGAAACGTACTGCCCAGTGTCAGAAAGTTCTGTCTCAGTCGCAGGTCATGGGTCCTCCAACAGGATAATGACCCAAAACACACAGCTAAAAGCACCCAAGAATGGGTAAGAACAAAACATTGGACTATTCTGAAGTGGCCTTCTATGAGTCCTGATCTGAATCCTATCGAACATCTATGGAGAGCTGAAACTTGCAGTCTGGAGAAGGCACCCATCAGACCTGAGACAGCTGGAGCAGTTTGCTCAGGCAGAGTGGGCCAAACTACCTGTTAACAGGTGCAGAAGTCTCATTGAGAGCTACAGAAAATGTTTGATTGCAGTGATTGTGCAACAAAATATTAGGTTAGCGGTCCCATCATTTTTGTCCATGCCATTTTCATTTGTTTTATTATTTACAATATTATGTTGAATAAAAAATCAAAAGCAAAGTCTGATTGCTATTAAATATGGAATAAACAATGGTGGATGCCAATTACTTTTGTCAGTTTCAAGTTATTTCAGAGAAAATTGTGCATTCTTCGTTTTTTGTGGAGGGATACCAACAAATTTGAGCACGTCTGCATATATCAACATTCATCAATATTTCTGTAGATTTGCTGCATTAATTTGGCAGTGCTGACCTGTCATGAATTTAAATTGGAGAGGGAGTCAGGCTGGCTCGCTGTCTCGTCCTCAGTATGTGAACTCCAGGCTGTAGGTGAGGAGCGCCCCGTCGTCCCAGCCATACAGCAGCCTGTCCCGGGGGTTGTAGGAGAGCTGTGTGAGGAGTGTGGTGGCGGGGCGAGCTGGGAAGGGGAGTGCAGGGGAGGTGTGTGATCCTGTGTGTGAGTCGAAGGCGTGGAAGACCACCCCCTCACTCTCCGCCCCCCGCTCCAGCACGTAAAGCACCCCGCACACCAGGAAGCAGAGCCCGTACCTGTGCCTGCCCAGCCCCGTGCTCCACGCTGCCTTCTCCCCTCCCTCCCCTCTCCTGGGCAGCAGCTCCTCCGAGTCCAGCCTCCTCAGCATCAGCTCCCCCTCCAGCAGAGAGGGGTACGCCACCCACAGCCCCCCCTCGTCTGCCCCCAGCGTGACCTCATTGTGACCCTGCCAGCCATGCCCGTGCGAGGGGGAGGGCAGCTCACTGAGCTCGGACCAGGCGCACAGGCAGCGCTGGACCAGGCTGTAGCGGATCAGGGTTCGAGTGAAAGCCTTCAGGTAGTAGAAGGAGGAGTTGTAGACTGTGTGTCCTGAGCCGGAGTAGCTGGCGGGGAGAGTGTGAGGGGGGGAGAGGGGCTCCCCTGGGGGGAGGGGGGGTAGAGACTGATTAATAACACAGCACTGACTGATCTTTATCAGTGATGAATAAATAAAGACCAACAGAAATATGAATGAATAATTGATAAATTAATGAAGAAAGTATGGAATGATGAATTAAGGTATAAATGGATAATGGATGAATAGATGATGGACAGCTAAGTGAATGATGGATTTATGGACGTATCCAATTATGGATTTATGAATGACTGAGTAAATTGATGTAGATAATGAATAAAGTTTGAATGTGTGATGTATGATTGCTGTAGAGATGAACGATGGACGGATTAAATAATTATGGTATATGAAGAATGAATGACTCACTGAATAGATGGATGATGGATTAATAAAAGATGGGTGAATGAATAACATTAATAAAATGAATGACTGACTGGTATAGAGGTGGGTGATGAATACATGCTGTGGAGATGAAGGGATGAGTGAATTATGGATTAAATGATGGGATGATGAATGAATGACTGAATGAATGATAGACAGCTGAACCTGCTCTCACCCCGCGCCAGCACATCCATGTCTCTGAACTCCAGCAGGGTGCTCCCGAACAGCAGTGGAGCCACGTAGAGGGGGCTGTCCTGGGACAGGGGGTCCGAGAACCAGGCCCCCTCCCCACTCCTCCCGAAAACACTGCGCTGGAGAGGGGGGCTCACCGCGGAGAGAGATCCAGAGCAGCCATCCTCACACACTAGGGGGAGAGAGAGAGGGGTGAGACAGAGAGAGCAGCCATCCTCACACACTAGGGGGAGAGAGAGAGCAGCCATCCTCCCACATTGAGAGAACGAGGAAGGAGGCAGTGAGTGTGTCAGAGTGTGTCTGTATTACCTGTGTTAGACAGCTCCCCCTGTCTGTCTGTCTGTCTTGTCTCCTCACTCCGGGAGGATGTGGTTGTGTGGTTAAGGGCGGGGCTAGGGGAGAGGCTAGGAGAGGAATGTTCCTTTCCCGCCCCAGCTTGCTCTTTGACCTTTGCTCCCCTGTCCTGTTCTAAGGTGATGTTACACAGATTCTGATCCCCCTGTCCGGGAAGAGAAAACAAACAACACAAATGTTGAGAAGAGTTTCTGTACAGTCTATACAAGGTGCACACTCGGTATACTGAGAACACCATGAACTATATAGTATGCACCACTGCTAGCATACAACAATGATGTGCATTGAAGATGGAGTCTGCTCTACTGTGTCTGCCCTGTGTTCAATGTCTGTTCTCACGCACAGTGTGTCTGCCCTGTGTTCAGTGTCTGCTCTCACTCAGTGTGTCTGCCCTGTGCTCAGTGTCTGCTCTCACTCAGTGTGTCTGCTGTCACTCAGTGTGTCTGCCCTGTGTTTAATGTCTGCGCTCACTCACAGTGTGTCTGCCCTGTGTTCAATGTCTGCTCTCACTCACAGTGTGTCTGCCCTCACTCACGGTGTGTCTGCCCTGTATTCAGTGTCTGCCCTGTGTTCAGCGTCTGCCCTGTGTTCAGTGTCTGCTCTCACTCACGGTTCAGTGTCTGCCCTATGTTCAGTGTCTGCTGTCACTCATTGTGTCTGCCCTGTGTTCAGTGTCTGCTCTCATTCACAGTGTGTCTGCCCTGTGTTCAGTGTCTGCTGTCACTCAGTGTGTCTGCCCTGTGTTCAATGTCTGCTCTCTCACAGTGTGTCTGTCCTGTGTTCAGTGTCTGCCCTGTGTTTAGTGTCTGCTCTCACTCAGTGTGTCTGCCCTGTGTTGAATGTCTGCTCTCACTCAGTGTGTCTGCCCTGTGTTCAGTGTCTGCCATGTGTTCAGTGTCTACTCTCACTCACGGTGTGTCTGCCCTGTGTTCAGTGTCTGCTCTCACTCAGTGTGTCTGCCCTGTGCTCAGTGACTGCTCTCACTCAGTGTGTCTGCCCTGTGTTCAGTGTCTGCTCTCACTCACAGTGTGTCTGCCCTGTGTTCAATGTCTGCTCTCACTCACAGTGTGTCTGCCCTGTGTTCAATGTCTGCTCTCACTCAGTGTGTCTGTCCTGTGTTCAATGTCTGCTGTCACTCACAGTGTGTCTGTCCTGTGTTCAGTGTCTGCCCTGTGTTTAGTGTCTGCTCTCACTCAGTGTGTGTCCTGTGTTCAGTGTCTGCTGTCACGGTGTGTCTGTCCTGTGTTCAGTGTCTGCTGTCACTAGCGGTGTGTCTGCCCTGTGTTCAATGTCTGCTCTCACTCACAGTGTGTCTGCCCTGAGTTCAATGTCTGCTCTCACTCAGTGTGTCTGTCCTGTGTTCAGTGTCTGCTCTCGCTCACAGTGTGTCTGCCCTGTGTTCAGTGTCTGCTCTCACTCACGGTGTGTCTGCCCTGTGTTCAGTGTCTGCTGTCACTCAGTGTGTCTGCCCTGTGTTCAGTGTCTGCTCTCACTCACAGTGTGTCTGCCCTGTGTTCAGTGTCTGCCCTGTGTTCAGTGTCTGCTCTCACTCACGGTGTGTCTGCCCTGTGTTCAGTGTCTGCTGTCACTGTGTCTGCCCTGTGTTCAGTGTCTGCTCTCACTCAGTGTGTCTGCCCTGTGTTCAGTGTCTGCTCTCACTCATAGTGTGTCTGTCCTGTGTTCAGTGTCTGCCCTGTGTTCAGTGTCTCCTGTCACAGTGTCTGCCCTGTGTTCAATGTCTGCTCTCACTCAGTGTGTCTGCCCTGTGTTCAGTGTCTGCTATCACTCACATTGTGTCTGCCCTGTGTTCAGTGTCTGCTCTCACTCAGTGTGTCTGCCCTGTGTTCAGTGTCTGCTCTCACTCAGTGTGTCTGCCCTGTGTTCAATGTCTGCTCTCACTCAGTGTGTCTGCCCTGTATTCAATGTCTGCTCTCACTCATAGTGTGTCTGTCCTGTGTTCAGTGTCTGCTGTCACTCAGTGTGTCTGCCCTGTGTTCAGTGTCTGCTCTCACTCACAGTGTGTCTGCCCTGTGTTCAATGTCTGCTCTCACTCAGTGTGTCTGCCCTGTATTCAATGTCTGCTCTCACTCACAGTGTGTCTGCCCTGTGTTCAGTGTCTGCTCTCACTCAGTGTGTCTGCCCTGTGTTCAGTGTCTGCTATCATTCACATTGTGTCTGCCCTGTGTTCAATGTCTGCTCTCACTCAGTGTGTCTGCCCTGTGTTCAGTGCCTGCTCTCACTCGTGGTGTGTCTGTCCTGTGTTCAGTGTCTGCTGTCACTCAGTGTGTCTGCCCTGTGTTCAATGTCTGCTCTCAGTGTGTCTGTCGTGTTCAGTGTCTGCCCTGTGTTCAGTTTCTGCTCTCACTCAGTGTGTCTGCCCTGTGTTCAGTGCCTGCTCTCACTCATAGTGTGTCTGTCCTGTGTTCAGTGTCTGCTGTCACTCACAGTGTGTCTGCCCTGTGTTCAATGTCTGCTCTCACTCAGTGTGTCTGCCCTGTGTTCAGTGTCTGCTCTCACTCACAGTGTGTCTGCCCTGTGTTCAGTGTTTGCTCTCACTCACAGTGTGTCTGTCCTGTGTTGCTTGGAGGCTCCTCAGGTGTGCGTTCAGTTTGTACAGCTCTCGGGACAGTGACCTCATTGCCTCGCTGTAGTTATGGTACAGCATGGCATTCTGGGTTAGTGAGCTCTGCAATTTCTTCAGGAACACCTTCTCTGCCGTCTGATTGGACCGCAGGGCCTGGGCGTGAGGGGCAAACATAATAGGGGCGGGGCGAGAGATGCAGACAGACCCACAGACTGACAGGCTCTCACACACACACAGAAACATACAGACAGCTCCCACAGACAGACTGACAGGCTCTCACACACACAGAGAAACGTACAGACAGCTCCCACAGACACCGACAGGTGCTCACACACACACAAATCAACAGACAACTCACAGACAGACTGACAGGCTCTCACACACACAGAACCATACAGACAGCTCTCGCAGACAGGCTGACACACACAGAACCATACAGACAGCTCTCACAGACAGACTGACAGGCTCTCACACACACACAGAAACATACAGACAGCTCCCACAGACAGGCTGACAGGCTCTCACACACACACAGAAACATACAGACAGCTCCCACAGACAGGCTGACAGGCTCTCACATACACACAGAAACATAGACATCTCCCACAGACACTGACAGGCGCTCACACACACACAAATCAACAGACAACTCTCACAGACAGACTGACAGGCTCTCACACACAGAACCATACCGACAGCTCTCAGACAGACTGACAGGCTCTCACACACACAGAACCACAGACAGCTCTCGCAGACAGGCTGACAGGCTCTCACACACACAGAACCATACAGACAGCTCTCACAGACAGACTGACAGGCTCTCACACACACAGAACCATACAGACAGCTCTCACAGACAGACTGACAGGCTCTCACACATAGAACCATACAGAGAGCTCTCACAGACAGACTGACAGGCTCTCACACACACAGAACCACAGACAGCTCTCAGACAGGCTCTCTCACACACAGAACCATACAGACAGCTCTCGCAGACAGGCTGACAGGCTCTCACACACACAGAACCATACAGACAGCTCTCACAGACAGGCTGACACACACAGAACCACACAGACAGCTCTCACAGACAGACTGACAGGCTCTCACACACACACACACAGAAATCAACAGACAGCTCTCACAGACAGACACTCATTCTCTCACACACACAGAAATACACAGACAGTTCTCACAGACAGGCTGACAGGCTCTCACACACAGAGACAGCTCTCAGACAGACTGACAGGCTCTCACACACACAGAACCATACAGACAGCTCTCACAGACCGGCTGACAGGCTCTCACACACAGAACCATACAGACAGACTGACAGGCTGTCACACACACACAGAAATACACAGACAGCTCTCACAAACAGACTGACAGGCTCTCGCACACAGAGAAATCAATAGGCACTCATTCTCTCACCTGCTCCAGTGTTTTGAGGTGAGTGCTGACTCGGTTGGTGTTGCTGCTCAGTCTCCTGATGTCAGCGTTCTCCAGAGCCTGTCGCAGCATCACAGAGATACCCTGCACCTGAGAGAGACATCTCAATCCTGAGTGATCTCAGTGTTGGGCTCTTGTGTTTTATACTGGTTTCCCCTCTATTCCCAGTACCTTGTTAGTGTTGGTCTCTTGTGTTTTATACTGGTTTCCCCTCTATTCCCAGTACATTGTTAATGTTGGTCTCGTGTTTTATACTGGTTTCCCCTCTATTCCCAGTACCTTGTTAGTGTTGGTCTCTTGTGTTTTATACTGGTTTCCCCTCTATTCCCAGTACCTTGTCGATGTCGGTGCTCCTCCTCCTCAGTTTCTCCAGTCTTAGCTCTGTCTCACAGGGGTTGAACCCCGTGACCTCACACTGACACCTGCACTTTGATCCTGGGGCAGGGAGGGGCTTAGGGGATGGGGGGGCTCTATCCAGCATACACTGCTCCAGAGAGGGGCGTCTGAGAGTGCAAACACAGCTGCAGTCCCGCTCACTGACAGCGGCGGTGCTGGAGCTCAACATTACCTGCAACACAGGTTCATAGATTCATCAAACAAAGCATCAAGTCCAGTGTAGTCTAAGTTTTCTCAAACTGCAGTTACAGTGTAATTCTAGTGCAGTCTAGTAATCTCAAACTGCAGTTACAATGTAATTCTAGTACAGTCTAGTAATCTCAAACTGCAGTTACAATGTCATTCTAGTACAGTCTAGTAATCTCAAACTGCAGTTACAATGTAATTCTAGTACAGTCTAGTAATCTCAAACTGCAGTTACAATGTCATTCTAGTACAGTCTAGTGATCTCAAACTGCAGTTAGTGTAATTCTAGTACAGTTTAGTGATCTCAAACTGCAGTTACAATGTAATTCTAGTACAGTCTAGTAATCTCAAACTTCAGTTACAATGTCATTCTAGTAGTCTAGTGATCTCAAACTGCAGTTACAATGTCATTCTAGTAGTCTAGTGATCTCAAACTGCAGTTACAGTGTAATTCTAGTACAGTCTAGAGATCTCAAACTGCAGTTACAATGTCATTCTAGTAGTCTAGTGATCTCAAACTGCAGTTACAATGTAATTCTAGTACAGTCTAGTAATCTCAAACTGCAGTTACAATGTCATTCTAGTAGTCTAGTGATCTCAAACTGCAGTTACAGTGTAATTCTAGTACAGTCTAGAGATCTAAAACTGCAGTTACAATGTAATTCTAGTAGTCTAGTGATCTCAAACTGCAGTTACAATGTAATTCTAGTACAGTCTAGTAATCTCAAACTGCAGTTACAATGTCATTCTAGTACAGTCTAGTGATCTCAAACTGCAGTTACAGTGTAATTCTAGTGCAGTCTAGTGATCTCAAACTGCAGTTACAATGTCATTCTAGTACAGTCTAGTGATCTCAAACTGCAGTTACAGTGTAATTCTAGTACAGTCTAGTGATCTCAAACTGCAGTTACAATGTAATTCTAGTACAGTCTAGTTTTCTCAAACTGCAGTTACAATGTCATTCTAGTACAGTCTAGTGATCTCAAACTGCAGTTACAATGTAATTCTAGTAGTGCATATGTTACGGTAAAAGTCTGAATATTAGCAAATGTTAGATTTACTTGGTACCAAGCAAAGAGGTAAATATCTGAAATAAACATGACAACGCTTTACTGCAGACATTTACAATCTCAAGAGTAACCACGTGGCTTTGGCTAATGACCAAATGTCTCGCTTTCGGACATTGCAAGGCCACAAAGTTTACTTGGTTAGTTACATGTCTGAAAAGCAATCTATTTCTTCAAATTCCAGACATTTACCAATAAGCTTTGGTAAATAAGATCATAAGATTTGGACATTTACCACCTTATTTGGTCAATGTTGACATTTACCGGTTTAAGATCGACCAGATCCAGACTATTACTGTAACATATATAGCTTCCCCATGATGACATTTTTTTTTTTAGACCAATAAACATGGTTCTGATTTAATGTACTGTGTTATTACAAGCAGGTCTGTTGTGATGGTATTCATCTGCAGTATCAACGCTACAATCAGCCACAATGTCACTGCATCCAGTCTCCTCTCTAGCTGCTTACCTGTCCTGTGGTATGCCGGGCCCCCACAGTGAGCTGCAGCACACAGCAGGCTAGCACACTGAGCGCAGCACTGCCCATCTTTATACCTGAAGAGGGAAGAGCTTCTTGAAGCAGGGCTGCCAAGAGCAAAGACCGTCTGTGTATCTGACTGCTGTCTGATTACATCTCCGCGTCTGAATCACAAATCAACGAGTCACTCAGGACTTCCTCCTTTCTCTTTCCCTCCCTCTGCAGCTGTAATTTGGGGAGTGCTGCAGTAGCCCCCTCTACTGGGCAGTGTTGATGCTGCAGCAGTCTCTCCTTTCATTTTGTTGTAATTGATTCCACAAGCACAATGGAAAAAATAGGTTTGAAAAAAAAAAAAAAAGACCCAACCAAGTTTAATGACACAGATAAGAGGTTCTGTATTGTATGTACCTTTGCAATGACAGACAGCCTCCATACCCCCCCACCCCACCCCAGCTTCTGATTCGCTCAATAACTTCTGCTAAAGAAGACCCTTAGCAAGTTTTAGCAATCTGACCAGTGGGTCTCTAGATATATGTAAAAATTTAAGTGACACACAGTCAGAAACCTAGACCCCCAGAATCTGATCTCTGAACCTGTGCTAAAGAATGTCTTAAGCAAGTTCTATCACAATTCTCAGTTTCACCCATTCCAGATTTTAATAAGAGCTTGATTACCCAGTGTATAGGTAAGAAGCTCAGGAGTGTCTTATTAAACTCATAGTAAAACCAAGAAGTGCTGTGCAATGGCCCATCCCTTAATGTACTGAAGAAGGTCCTTTTATAGTTTCATCACAATCGGACAACCGGTCCTTCAGACACAAGTAAAAATGTTAGCGAGACACAAAGCAACACACAATTCCAATTTGAACTCAATGTGAAGTAAAACAGCGAGACAGAAATTCAAACACACAAAGTAAATTTTAATAAAGTAGATGTATTACAGCACTATGAGGACTGTGGTAACAGTGGGGTGATGGGAGCTGTAGTCTTGTCTATGCAGTGGGTCTGGTCTGAGGACTGTGTGGTAACAGTGGGGTGATGGGAGCTGTAGTCTCTTGTCTATGCAGTGGGTCTGGTCTGAGGGCTGTGTGGTAACAGTGGGGTGATGGGAGCTGTAGTCTCTTGTCTATGCAGTGGGTCTGGTCTGAGGACTGTGTGGTAACAGTAGGGTGATGGGAGCTGTAGTCTTGTCTATGCAGTGGGTCTGGTCCAGTTCTCAGAAGTTGGGCTTGTGCTTCTTCACCTCGACCATGAGATGGTGAATGTTGATGAGCTCGGAGCGGACTGACAGGCTCTTGAAGGCAGGCTGGGACAGGACCTTGTGGAAGCGATGGTAGTACTGGATCAACTGGGTGAGAGCCCCCTGTATAGAGAGAGAGAGGGAGGGAGGGGATCATACTGGAAATATTGGGAAAGGGTCTGTGAAAATGATGGTAGTGTAGGATTAATAGGATTCAGCATCTTTATAGAGGCAGCTGGCCTAGTATCTATGAGAGATAAATAGTGTAGCCCTTTGTTACTTGTGTTTCAAACTTATTTATAATTGTAGTGATTCTGCAAGTTTGTAACCAGAATATGAGAAAGGAGTGAGCCCACAAGCTAGACCAAGTTTGACTTCCTAGCATTAACAGCTGCTGAGGCTGCAACTCAATATCATTACTGTAGTAATGACATATCTTGTAATTAAAAAAACAAATTATTCAAGTTTTCAGTGAGTTTTGTTTTAGTCAAGTTAGGAAAATGGAAGGCAGGGACTGACATCTAGAACTGCAAAAAAAAATGACAACCAGCAAATACGCATAATGAATAAGATTTATCCAACAGCTGTAATACATCTAGAAAACACCCAATAATTAATAAATGTTGCAATCGGAAAAATGAACAGCATCGTATTAATAACTGGAACTGTCAGCTACGAGTAAATCAAGAAAGAGCGAGTCCATTAAAACTGAAGGAAAACTTAGATTGTTCAGAGGAATTAAAATACAAAGAACTTCACTAGCTGGGATCGGCGTTGAAGAGGAGCAACAAATGATAAAGACCGACCGGGAATCAGTCCATTTACTGGAAGAATTTCTGCTTTTGTTAAATGAAGCCTGAAAAAGTAGTTAGTTTGCTTGCATCGTCATATTATGATATTTACTGACTTAAGAATATAATGAGTTCTACAGAAAAGACGAACTCTAGACAATGTGTTGCTTTCACACGTAGTTAATATTACAATGGAGACCACTTGCTCACTAAGATTAATGTGCTGATTTCTGCCATTTTGATATTAACCTTCTTTTCTGCTTTTGTACCGTATTTTATTCATAAGCTTTTGATAACATGTATACAAGATGTAAGTGTTGCATGTTTTATTGGGCAAGTGTTTCCTCGTGATCTTGTGCACATTTGGGAGAAATTTGTAACCAAGAGTGCTGTGGCAGGGTGACGGGTTTAGAAATGGAAGTTTGTAACAGTGCTGTGGCTAGTACAGGATCACAGGAGAGCTGGATCAGTACAGGATCACAGGAGAGCTGGATCAGTACAGGATCACAGGATTAGAGCTGGATCAGTAGAGGATCACAGGAGAGCTGGATCAGTACAGGCTCACAGGAGAGCACACTCAGTACAGGATCACAGGAGAGCACACTCAGTACAGGATCACAGGAGAGCACACTCAGTACAGGCTCACAGGAGAGCTGGATCAGTACAGGCTCACAGGAGAGCTGGATCAGTACAGGATCACAGGAGAGCTGGATCAGTACAGGCTCACAGGAGAGCTGGATCAGTACAGGCTCACAGGAGAGCACACTCAGTACAGGCTCACAGGAGAGCACACTCAGTACAGGCTCACAGGAGAGCTGGATCAGTACAGGCTCACAGGAGAGCTGGATCAGTACAGGATCACAGGAGAGCTAGATCAGTAGAGGATCACAGGAGAGCACACTCAGTACAGGCTCACAGGAGAGCTGGATCATTACAGGCTCACAGGAGAGCTGGATCAGTACAGGCTCACAGGGGAGCACACTCAGTACAGGATCACAGGAGAGCGGGATCAGTACAGGCTCACAGGACAGCTGTATCAGTAGAGGATCACAGGAGAGCTGGATCAGTAGAGGATCACAGGAGAGCTGGATCAGTACAGGCTCACAGGAGAGCACACTCAGTACAGGCTCACAGGAGAGCACACTCAGTACAGGCTCACAGGAGAGCTGGATCAGTACAGGCTCACAGGAGAGCTGGATCAGTACAGGATCACAGGAGAGCTGGATCAGTAGAGGATCACAGGAGAGCTGGATCAGTAGAGGATCACAGGAGAGCTGGATCAGTACAGGCTCACAGGAGAGCACACTCAGTACAGGCTCACAGGAGAGTACACTCAGTACAGGCTCACAGGAGAGCACACTCAGTACAGGCTCACAGGAGAGCTGGATCAGTACAGGATCACAGGAGAGCTGGATCAGTACAGGCTCACAGGAGAGCTGGATCAGTACAGGCTCACAGGAGAACTGGATCAGTACAGGATCACAGGAGAGCTGGATCAGTACAGGATCACAGGAGAGCTGGATCAGTACAGGATCACAGGATTAGCACTGGATCAGTACAGGCTCACAGGAGAGCTGGATCAGTATAGGCTCACAAGAGAGGTGGATCAGTACAGGATCACAGGAGAGCTGGATCAGTACAGGATCACAGGAGAGCACACTCAGTACAGGCTCAGAGGAGAGCACACACAAGCTACCCTTTGGTGACTAACAAAACTGTTTTTCTCCACCATCTCTGTAATCAGGGTCTCCCGAGGGACTGGTGCGTCATGCGAAGGAGTGGATGAACATTCTCACGGAGCAGCTCATGCTGCGCCTGGCTCTGGTAAAACACCTGCACCTGGTCTAGGACGTGCCTCCTCCTCGCTCACCTGACATATTCATTGTTATATTAAACACCTGCACCTGGTCTGGGACGTGCCTCCTCCTTGCTCGCCTGATGTATTCATTGTTATATTAAACACCTGCACCTGGTCTGGGACGTGCCTCCTCTTCGCTCACCTGACATATTCATTGTTATATTAAACACCTGCACCTGGTCTGGGACGTGCCTCCTCCTCGCTCGCCTGATGTATTCATTGTTATATTAAACACCTGCACCTGGTCTGGGACGTGCCTCCTCTTCGCTCACCTGACATATTCATTGTTATATTAAACACCTGCACCTGGTCTAGGACGTGCCTCCTCCTCGCTCACCTGAAGTATTCACTGTTATATTAAACACCTGCACCTGGTCTAGGACGTGCCTCCTCCTCGCTCACCTGAAGTATTCATTGTTATATTAAACACCTGCACCTGGTCTGGGACGTGCCTCCTCTTCGCTCACCTGACATATTCATTGTTATATTAAACACCTGCACCTGGTCTAGGACGTGCCTCCTCCTCGCTCACCTGAAGTATTCATTGTTATATTAAACACCTGCACCTGGTCTGGGACGTGCCTCCTCTTCGCTCACCTGAAGTATTCATTGTTATATTAAACACCTGCACCTGGTCTAGGACGTGCCTCCTCCTCGCTCACCTGACATATTCATTGTTATATTAAACACCTGCACCTGGTCTAGGACGTGCCTCCTCCTCGCTCACCTGACATATTAATTGTTATACTAAACACCTGCACCTGGTCTAGGACGTGCCTCCTCCTCGCTCACCTGAAGTATTCATTGTTATATTAAACACCTGCACCTGGTCTGGGACGTGCCTCCTCTTCGCTCACCTGAAGTATTCATTGTTATATTAAACACCTGCACCTGGTCTAGGACGGGCCTCCTCCTCGCTCACCTGACATATTCATTGTTATATTAAACACCTGCACCTGGTCTAGGACGTGCCTCCTCCTCGCTCACCTGACATATTCATTGTTATACTAAACACCTGCACCTGGTCTGGGACGTGCCTCCTCCTTGCTCACCTGAAGTATTCATTGTTATATTAAACACCTGCACCTGGTCTAGGACGTGCCTCCTCCTCGCTCACCTGACATATTCATTGTTATATTAAACACCTGCACCTGGTCTAGGACGTGCCTCCTCCTCGCTCACCTGACATATTCATTGTTATACTAAACACCTGCACCTGGTCTGGGACGTGCCTCCTCCTTGCTCACCTGAAGTATTCATTGTTATATTAAACACCTGCACCTGGTCTGGGACGTGCCTACTTGCTCGCCTGAAGTATTCATTGTTATATTAAAAGCACTGTAAATATTTGTAAATAACCACTTTCCTGGCATTTGACTACAACTGTTGAACTCACAGGCATTTTTATTTTGAGTACCTGAGTGTTCCCTACCACCACACCGGTCACAAGTGCTAACTGAATTAAACCTTTACACACATTAATTAATTAATGGATGAGGGAGGAAAGAGGGGAGAGTTTGGGAGAGGAGGGTAGCTGACCTGTATGATTCCCGTCCCGTTCTTGAAGTTGGTGAAAGATCTCATCACATCCTGACTCAGGTTCTCTACAGACTGCTTCCAGGAGCCAGCGAAGCCACGGACTAACTGATTCACTCTGGCTGAAAGAGAGAGAGTGAGAGAAACATACTGATTACAAGCTGGTTGACTGGGCATTTACAGGGTGTGTCTGGGTCTCTGCCCAGGTGTGTCTGGTCCCTACCCGGGTATTTATTTACCCTCATCGTTCCGGAGGCGCTCCAGCTGTCCCTTCTCGATCAGCGCCTCGCTCTCCTTCACAAACCCGATCATCCCTCCGAACGGAGCGCTCAGGATCTCCTCGATGAACTCCTGAGAGAGAGAGAGAGAGAGAGAGAGAGAGAGAGAGAGAGAGACTGAGACACACAGAGACCTACACAACCTGTAACACACGCACACACACACAAACACTAACACACACACTGTAACACACACACAATCCAAACAGGAATCATTACTTTGACATGTAAGCCCCACCCACCTGGGTTCTGGCCAATAGGAGCTGCTGGAATCCTTCTACCTCTTTACTGCCATCAGCAGCACGTTCCTGAGTGAAGGAGGGAGTGAGGGACAGAGGGGTTAAGTGACATTTCCTCTAGTTACAGCTACTAGGTAAAGTGTTGTGGCCTGTGTATTCTTTTAAGGACCTGGGTTTTAAGGATTGTAATAGTAATAATAATTGCGTGTCTGTCCTGGTCTCACCATGAGCACACTCAGCATCATGTCGTAGTTGTTGATCAGGAAAACAAGCTGCTCTTTGCGGGAGGGAAACTCAGCAGCCATCCGCAGAACAAAGTTCTCCACCTCTACCTAAATAAAGAGCCAGAGAGAGAGCACAAGTCAGTGCACACACAACACAGCACTATATACACTGTACCAACACACACAACACAGCACTATATACACCGTACCAACACACCCAACACAGCACTATATACACTGTACCAACACACACAACACAGCACTATATACACTGTACCAACACACCCAACACAGCACTAAATACACCGTACCAACACACACAACACAGCACTATATACACTGTACCAACACACACAACACAGCACTATATACACCGTACCAACACACACAACACAGCACTATATACACTGTACCAACACACACAACACAGCACTATATACACTGTACCAACACACACATCACAACACCTACACACACACACACACAGAAACAGTGAGAAAACAAGTCAATTCACACTGCACTGCAAAACAGGCACTGTACCAAACGCTACCGTCACTGCACTGCACAAATACACCAACACAGTCGCATAAAAACAGTCTGTTTCAGAGTGTGTGTCTGTATATGTGTGTGTCTGTGTGTGTACCTGTAGTTGCCCCAGCAGGGTGTGTGTGTGTGTATACCTGTAATTGCCCCAAAAGGGTGTGTGTATGTGTGTGTTTATCTGTAGTTGCCCCAGCAGGGTGTGTGTGTGTGTGTGTGTGTGTGTGTGTACCTGTAGTTGCCCCAGCAGGGTGTGTGTGCGTGTGTGTACCTGTAGTTGCCCCAGCAGGGTGTGTGTTTTCTCGTTCGGGAAGGTCTGGTTGATGCTCACAATAGCCGATGAAAACTCTGCGTACCTCCTGGTGATCTGAGGAAACAGGAAACAGCCTCTATCACCTGAGAAGTCACATGACCCTGACAAGGTCACAGGTCAAAGTGCAGGATGCTGTTATTTTGCCTGTGGAGTTTCCAGAACACTGAAAATATGAACCTGCATGAATGGTTTACATGACATTAGCAGTAGAAGAGGCAGGTTAGCAGATCAGGACCTATATTTACCAATCGTGTGTGCGCAAGTATTCCCTTCATTCCAACAGGAGCTATGGGATTTATCAACACAGAGGTTTGTGTGAGAATGTTCATAGACTCACACACACTCTGGACCATGCGCACAATCATTTCCTTGTGGTAGAACGATGGTACTGCAAGATAAGATCAAACGCCTATTAAGAACCGGAATCAGAGCAATATGTTCTCATTAGGTTTATGCTATTGATGCAAGTATTGCTGAAATAGAATTATACGTGACAAACTTTCAGAAATTATTGCTGTTATATACCAAATACGCTATTAATATTGTTTTTAATATTTAGGTAGTAATGTGATATTAATGCTGGTTACCACCACCATGATTATTACTTAATAAGCAGGTCATGTTTTTGTGACTCCCTTGTTTCAGATATGCACTGGTAATTACAGAAGACATTAATATGATAAGTTGGAGCAGGTGTGTAGGCTATTAAGAAATAAACTTTATTTTTGTATAATTCACATACAGTAATACGTCAAAACATAAATTTGAAAATGGGTGACCTTGCACTTCTGGAAGACCTTGCTAATGCGGCTTTTTGGGGAGAGAGAGTGTTTCAAGACCGATATGACTTATTCACAACAGGTACAGAAGAAAGTTTTGCAAGATAACTCTTTCCATGGCAGTCCTAATGGAATTGTGTGAGATGTTGGGTCCTTTCCAAAGGCAGTCCTAATGGAATTGTGTGAGATGTTGGGTCCTTTCCATAGGCAGTCCTAATGGAATTGTGTGAGATGTTGGGTCCTTTCCAAAGGCAGTCCTAATGGAATTGTGTGAGATGTTGGGTCCTTTCCAAAGGCAGTCCTAATGGAATTGTGTGAGATGTTGGGTCCTTTCCAAAGGCAGTCCTAATGGAATTGTGTGAGATGTTGGGTCCTTTCCAAAGGCAGTCCTAATGGAATTGTGTGAGATGTTGGGTCCTACTCGGTTGCACAGACCAACCAAGCGCTGTTGGAACTATTCCTGCAGCCTGACTAAGTCTTTTAAGTCTTTGAGCGCAGCTGTCACACCATGGTAAAAACTGCTTGCTGCACATACTCAACAGCTAACCACAAGAGACTCTCAGAATAGCAAGGGGCCTGCCAAGCTTTAACCCCACTGGACATGAGGACTACACAGAGACCGGCTAGAATATACTGCTACTGTGTAAGAATGGGATAGGGTCACAACAAAAGAGAAACCACATTGGAACAGACTGTTATTCATCTTGAGCAAAAGAAGCTTCTCTAACCTGAAGTACCTCCGTCTATGGTAAAGGTACCACTGGTTCCATCTGGGGAAAGTCTATTTAAATCGAGCCCAAGAGTGTCATTGCTCTCAAACTCCAGAAGCCCAAGGGTGCTGACAGGAAGTCACAAGCTAACCCAGCCGCAGTCTACTACACTGGGGAAGTGTGACTGTCAGTCTGAGCAATCAAGACACCGCAGGGAAGGAAAGAGAGACTGCGTCAGTGTATCAAATATACAAGCAAGACACCGCAGGGAAGGAAAGAGAGACTGCGTCAGTGTATCAAATATACAAGCAAGACACCACAGGGAAGGAAAGAGAGACAGCGTCAGTGTATCAAATATATACAAGCAAGACACCGCAGGGAAGGAAAGAGAGACTGCATCAGTGTATCAAATATACAAGCAAGACACCCCAGGGAAGGAAAGAGAGACTGCGTCAGTGTATCAGAAATTTAATATATATACATACATACATACATACATATATATACACATATACATATACATATACATATACATACACACACATACACACACACATACAGTGCCGAGAAAAAGTATTTGCCCCGTCTGATTTTCTGCATTTTTGCATATTTTTGACACTGAATGTTATCAGATCTTCAACCAAAACCCAGTATTAGATAAAAGGGACCCTGAGTGAACAAATAACACAAAATTTACATATTTCATTTATTTATTAAAGAAAGTTATCCAACACCCAATGCCCCCGTGTGAAAAAGTAATCACCCCCTTAGACTCAATAACTGGTTACGCCACCTTTAGCAGCAATAACTGCAACCAAACGCTTCCTGTAGTTATTGATTAGTCTCTCACAGCGCCGTGGAGGAATTTTGGCCCACTCCTCCATGCAGAACTGCTTCAACTCAGTGACATTTGTGGGTTTGAGCATGAACTGCTCGTTTCAGGTCCTGCCACAACATCTCAATGGGGTTTAGGTCTGGACTTTGACTAGGCCATTCCAAATCTTTAAATTTCTTGTTCTTCAACCATTCTGATGTAGACTTGCTTGTGTGTTTCAAATCATTGTCTTGCTGCATGACCCAGCTGAGCTTCAGCTTCAGATCACGGACGGATGGCCTGACATTCTCCTGTAGAATTCTCTGATACAGAGCAGAATTCATGGTTCCTTCAATGATGGCAAGGCGTCCAGGTCCTGATGCAGCAAAGCATCCCCAAACCATGACAATACCACCACTATGCTTGACCGTTGGTATGAGGTTCTTACTGTGGAATGCAGTGTTTGGTTTTCGCCAGACATAACGGGGCCCATGTCGGCCAAAAAGTTCCACTTTTGACTCATCTGTCCATAGAACATTGTTCCAGAACTCTTGAGGATCATCCAGGTGCTTTTTGGCAAACTTGAGACGAGCATTCATGTTCTTCTTAGTGAGCAATGGTTTCCGCCTTGCTACTCTGCCATGAATCCCATTTTTGCCCAGTGTCTTTCTGATGGTGGAGTCTTGAACACTGACCTTAGCCGAGGCGAGAGAGGCCTGCAGATCCCTGGATGTTGTTCTAGGGTTCTTTGTGGCTTCCTGGACGATTTTACGCCTCTTGGAGAGATTTTGGCAGGACGGCCACTCTTGGGAAGATTCACTACTGTTCCAAACTTTCTCCATTTGGACAATATGGCTCTGACTGTGGTTCGGTGGAGCCCCAGAGCCTTAGAAATGGCTTTGTAACCCTTTCCAGACTGATAGGCATCAACAACTTTTTTCCGGAGGTCTTCAGGAATTTCTTTTGTTCGTGGCATGATGTGCCTCTAGAACCTGTGTGCTGACAACTTCACTCTGATGGTAAGGGCCAAAGTTAGTCAGATTTATATTGAGCAGGGCTGGCCCAAATCAGGCCTGGTTGTTAACCAAAGTACTCAAACAGCTGACCCTAATTATCCCTTTAATTGGGTTGAGTTAACTAGGGGGAGGCAATAACTTTTTCACACCTGAAGATTGCATGTTTGATTACCTTGCACACCAAACAAATGAAAGAAGCACCAAACTTCGGTGTCATTTTTTCTCTCAGACTCCCTCTATATGCTACTACAACCCACAAAAAAATCTGACCAAATACAATGTGAAAAATGTGCAGAAATGCATAAAAAAATCAGACAGGGGGCAAATACTTTTTCACGGCACTGTATATACAGTATATATACAGTGCCTTGCAAAAGTATTCAGACCCTTCCTATGGTGTCCCATTTTGTGAAATTGCTAAATGATGCATACACCTTTTTTTAAACTTAATATTTTATTCAAAATTGGAATGCTCAAACTGAAGACTTCTAAGGGTTAGATAAGTTACAGTAAATGTCACCAAAAACTAAAGAGAAAAAACAGAAATATGTTGATTGCATAAGTATTCAGACCCGTCAACTCAATATCTGGTGGAAGCACCTTTGGCAGCAATTACAGCCGCAAGTCTTTTTGGGTAAGTCTCTACCAACTTTGCACACCGGCTTGGTGCAATTTTTGCCCATTCTTCTTGGCAGATTTGCTCAAGCTCTCTCAAGTTGCTTGGGGATCGCTTATGGACAGCAGTTCTCAAGTCTTTCCAGATTCTCAATAGGATTCAAGTCAGGACTTTGACTGGGCCACTCAAGGACATTCACTTTCTTATTCTTAAGCCAGTGCAGTGTAGCTTTGGCCTTGTGCTTTGGATCATTGTCCTGCTGAAAGGTGAATTTTCGCCCCAGTTTGAAGTCTTTAGCTGACTGAAACAGGTTTTCCTCTAGTATTTGCCTGTACTTTGCTCCATCCATGTTTCCTTCAATCCTAACAAGCTTTCCAGTCCCTGCTGAGGAGAAGCATCCCCATAACATGATGCTGCCACCACCATGCTTGACTGTAGGGATGGTGTTGACTGGGAGATGCTGTCACCACCATGCTTGACTGTAGGGATGGTGTTCTTTGGGTGATGCTGCCACCACCATGCTTGACTGTAGGGATGGTGTTCTTTGGGTGATGCTGTCACCACCATGCTTGACTGTAGGGATGGTGTTCTTTGGGTGATGCTGCCACCACCATGCTTGACTGTAGGGATGGTGTTCTTTGGGTGATGCTGCCTCCACCATGCTTCACAGTAGGGATGGTGTTCTTTGGGTGATGCTGTCACCACCATGCTTCACAGTAGGGATGGTGTTCTTTGGGTGATGCTGCCTCCACCATGCTTCACAGTAGGGATGGTGTTCTTTGGGTGATGCTGTCACCACCATGCTTCACAGTAGGGATGGTGTTCTTTGGGTGATGCTGTCACCACCATGCTTCACAGTAGGGATGGTGTTCTTTGGGTGATGTGCTGTGTTGGGTCGGCGCCAAACATAACGCTTGGCATTTAGACCAAAAAGTTCCAATTTGGTCTCGTCTGACCACAACACCTTTTGCCACATTTTTGCAGGATCATTCAGGTGCTTTGTTGCAAACTCCATGCGGCCTTTGAGATGGCTTATGTTTAGTAATGGCTTCCTTCTTGCCACCCTGCCATACAGGCTACTTTTGTGAAGTGTTCTGGATATTGTTGACTGATGCACATTTTCTCCCATCTCAGCTATTGAACTTGAACTTATTGTTATGGTACACAAATATTTAGGGGTTTTATGACTGGCCCGTTCCCTGAAGCCCCCTTTCTGCTTCATCACATTAGTCCATTAGGTGTCGCCACCCGCAAGTATTCCGGCAAGAAAAGGCTTATTATTGATTTATCTTATTATTGATTTATCTTCCCCACATTCTAGCTCCATTTCTAGTATTAACAATCTAATCCCCCCTGACCAGTTTTCCCTTCACCATGCTAGAATTGAGGATGACATTTGTTTAATTAAAATAGCAGGACAAGGGGTGTGGCTTTGTAACGCATCACAGATGCTTTTAAAGTCTTGCCCATTCACCCTTCTCAGTGGCACCTTTTTGGGGTTCAATGGAAAGATCAATTTTATTTTGCAGTATGCCTTACGTAGAATGTAGAAGCAGCCCTCATATTTTCAATTCCCTGTCTGAAGCTGTGTGCTGGATTCTGTTAAATGAACACAGGTTACCATTCATGCTCCACTTACCAGATGACGTTCTGCAAGTATCTTAAAATCTGTATTCCACGAGCTTGCATCACCACGTCAATCTTAATGCTGGGTGCCGGCCGATATCACACTATGGACCCGCCTTCTTTCCAGAACGGTATTTCATTCTTTTATGATGACCCGATTACATCTCTGGTCACTCTCAGTCTATATATCGATGCTGCCCCTTCTCGAGGTTTCGAAACTGCCCCTCCGAAATGTTGTCCCTACCTACTGAGGAAGAATCTTCAGCATTATCCGAGCTGTATCCCATCATCACTGCTGGGGTCATCAATGGTCTAAAATAGTAGCATTTCATTGAGATAATCTATCTACCGTGGCAATAATTGACAAAGGCAGATCCTCATCCTATAGTACACTTGAGTTTCAGTGCTGGGTCATTTCAAAATGAAAGCCTTCCATGTCCCAGGCTGACTCACTGTCTGAATTTCTTTTTCAGAAATTCCATGCGCTGTTTCCAGAAGGGGACTCTACCGCTCTCATGCCCAGTGTTCAAGGACCTCGTCACGTACTGAACCAACCACCTACTTCAGAGACACACATTTGTGATTCAGCGTTCAACCTAATGGCCAATTATTTCTTTACTTATTTATTGCATTTGTATAGCGCTTTTTATACAAAAGTATCGCAAAGCACCGTACAGTACATAGCAAAAAAAAACCACACCTCAATACATTTGTATAGCATGCCATACATACAACTGCCACAGTCAGACCACTGGGTTTCCCGAAGCACTCGATCATCCTATAATACAGCGTGGCTGGTTTCCCGAAGCACTCGATCATCCTACAATACAGCGTGGCTGGTTTCCCGAAGCACTCGATCATCCTACAATACAGCGTGGCTGGTTTCCTGAAGCACTGAGCATCCTACAATACAGGGTGGCTGGTTTCCAGAAGAACTGAGCATCCTATAATACAGGGTGGCTGGTTTCCTGAAGCACTCGATCATCCTATAATACAGCGTGGCTGGTTTCCCGAAGCACTCGATCATCCTACAATACAGCGTGGCTGGTTTCCTGAAGCACTGAGCATCCTACAATACAGGGTGGCTGGTTTCCTGAAGCACTCGATCATCCTATAATACAGGGTGGCTGGTTTCCTGAAGCACTCGATCATCCTATAATACAGGGTGGCTGGTTTCCTGAAGCACTGAGCATCCTATAATACAGGGTGGCTGGGTTCCTGAAGCACTGAGCAGCCTATAATACAGGGTGCTCGGATACGAACGCTTCTTCCCATACAAGGAATATACTTATTCATCATATTTTCTGCCAGCACAGGGGTGGCTAACGCGCTCCAATGGGCAAGGCCATGGGCCAAATTCAAATAACAATGTAATCATTTACAGGCATGTTTATCTGTCAATTCAATAAATCCTTCATTTCATTCCATTAGTGGATGTCTCCTTTCTGAATTCATATTTCTGTATTCAATAAACTGCTACTATGAATTAAACTCGTCTCGCGTCCAGTCTTGGGTGTTTATCAGTAATTCCTCAATCTCTTGCACGGCACTAATATTCTGAATTGGAACTAATTACCGTAAAACTTCAAATAATTGCCGGGTCTCAAATAATTGCGCTGGGTCTGCTGGCAAATATTGTAAATAAAGGCCAGGTCTCTAATAAGTGACAGCAATGAAAGTGATTCTCAGGATTAATAAAATAATAATCATAGAAAAAGTACTTTAAGGTAGGCCTACATGTAATGCATATTTGTTTAATGCAGTGATTACGTTCTTAAAGGTTTTGATCATTTTAAGCGTGCTGAAAGCAGGCCAGGTACAAACCTCTGGTGTACTTTAACGTGTTTTGTTGTATTAATGTACAAGTTTGAGATTAAACAATACATTATTTTAGATAATGATACTTATTGCTTTTATTGTTCATTTTTAAAAACAATTTAGAAGTTTGTATTATTATTATTATTGTGCTGTAAGCCTACACGCCTGTGTTCTGATATCTACAGGGCTGTCTTTTAGTGGATTTAACTGTTAGTATTATTAGTATTATTATTATTATTATTATTATTATTATTATTATTATTATTATTATTAACAATGGTAGATCTAATTCCGTTTTTAAATACAAATTTGTACTTCTGCTTGTTCATTTTCCATTGTTTTTCATACCGTATCCTTGTTAACCAGTGCTCACAAAAAGACAGTAATAATACTTTCGCTTTATACTTGAGGGTGTACAATACAATGCAATTTTGTTCCCACTGACACACAACCTTTTAACAAAGTTGCTGGAATGTTTAAATTGAGTTACGATGTTGCTACAAGGTTGTGTGTTAGCGGCTTCTCAATGACAGCATGAAGCATGTGAAGCTAGAGATCTAATATAAACGCCGGTCTCCAATACGCGCCGCGTCTGCTGGCAAATACTGTAAATAAACGCCAGAGGCGTTTAATTGAAGTTTTACCGTACATTAAAGTATATTTCAAATGATAAAGTCACATGTTGTTCCTACAGCACACACATCCTATCTCTGCACATAATCAGGTTCTGTCTACAGGCTTTTTGGACCCTTGGTAGCTTTCAAAGGCAGATTGGAAACATAACTGGCATTTGAGAAGGTTTTTTTTATTTTAGCCCCTTGATGCCTGGGGTTTCGGACTCTACCATTTCACTCTGTCCTCGGTACATTCAATTTCCCTACAGTGAAGGACAGCAGAGTGCAGTAAAGAGGGTTTTTCATTCAATAGCTGTGTTCCACAATACGATCGGTGCTACAGACTGTTCTCATGTAGCAATTAAAGCACCGAGAGAGAACTAATTTAATTTCATGAACAAAAAACGGTGCCATTCAATTAATATACCGGTTAGATCTGATGTCCGTCTCTCTACGACTAGATGCTGTGGCTAAATGGCCAGACGGAACCCACAATTTATTCAGTGACAGACGGCTACATTGACCATATATGGCTATACAGGAGAGTCTGAAATGCAAACTTCCAAGTGCGAAAAACTTCAATGACATTGAGATTTATTAACACTGATTACTTACGAGTATGAATGCTTACGCAAGATTGAGAAATACAGACTTAATCAAAAATTCTAAGCTTTATGTGTACGAACAAATCTAGTCATTTATTCACGCACAAACTATAAATATAGGCCCTGCTCTGTACTGGTGTACTCAGTGCTGTGTTCTGCTCTGTACTGGTGTACTCAGTGCCGTGTTCTGCTCTGTACTGGTGTACTCAGTGCTGTGTTCTGCTCTGTACTGGTGTACTCAGTGCTGTGTTCTGCTCTGTACTGGTGTACTCAGTGCTGTGTTCTGCTCTGTACTGGTGTACTCAGTGCTGTGTTCTGCTCTGTACTGGTGTACTCAGTGCTGTGTTCTGCTCTGTACTGGTGTACTCAGTGCTGTGTTCTGCTCTGTACTGGTGTACTCAGTGCCGTGTTCTGCTCTGTACTGGTGTACTCAGTGCTGTGTTCTGCTCTGTACTGGTGTACTCAGTGCCGTGTTCTGCTCTGTACTGGTGTACTCAGTGCCGTGTTCTGCTCTGTACTGGTGTACTCAGTGCCGTGTCCTGCTCTGTACTGGTGTACTCAGTGCCGTGTTCTGCTCTGTACTGGTGTACTCAGTGCCGTGTTCTGCTCTGTACTGGTGTACTCAGTGCCGTGTTCTGCTCTGTACTGGTGTACTCAGTGCCGTGTTCTGCTCTGTACTGGTGTACTCAGTGCCGTGTCCTGCTCTGTACTGGTGTACTCAGTGCCGTGTCCTGCTCTGTACTGGTGTACTCAGTGCTGTGTTCTGCTCTGTACTGGTGTACTCAGTGCTGTGTTCTGCTCTGTACTGGTGTACTCAGTGCCGTGTTCTGCTCTGTACTGGTGTACTCAGTGCTGTGTTCTGCTCTGTACTGGTGTACTCAGTGCTGTGTTCTGCTCTGTACTGGTGTACTCAGTGCTGTGTTCTGCTCTGTACTGGTGTACTCAGTGCTGTGTTCTGCTCTGTACTGGTGTACTCAGTGCTGTGTTCTGCTCTGTACTGGTGTACTCAGTGCTGTGTTCTGCTCTGTACTGGTGTACTCAGTGCTGTGTTCTGCTCTGTACTGGTCTATACTGGTTCACTCACGTAGTGTGGTCGTGTGTCCAGTGTTCCCAGCCTCTGCGGGTCAGTGTTTCGGATGCTCTGGATGTTCAGCTCCAGAATCAGTTCGAATCGTGGCCACAGGATCTCTAGTACAGTCTCCCAGTACCTGCAGTGGAGACGAGACCATCACACCAGTATCAAACCAGTTCATACTCCAACACACTCACACACGCACTCAGACGTGACACAGCGACACAAACACACACACACACAGAGACAAACATACAAGTTTTCCTACCTTGTGGGGACTTTCTTGACCCCATAAGACTATAAATGAACTGACACACACACACAGACAGACACTCACAGACACAGACTCATACGGACAGACACAGACACTTACACACACACACACACACACACACAGACACAGACACTCGCACACACAGACTCATACAGACAGACACAGACTCAAACAGACAGACACTTGCACACACAGACTCATACAGACACACAGACACTCGCACACACAGACACTCACACAGAGACTCATATAGACAGACACAGACACTCGCACACACAGATGCATACAGACACACAGACACTAGCACACACAGACTCACTTGTCTATTGCAGGAATATTCCTCTTGGCAGTGATGGCTTTGAACCTCAGTATAATGTGAATGCACAGGAAAACAGCGATGCTGTCATAGCAATCCGACACGTAGGTAGAGATGTGCTTCTGTAATGCAGAGAGAGGAGACAGAGTGAGAGAGAGAGAAACTGAGAGCAGACAAGAGACTCCACCAGTGCCTTCATCAGTGAAACTAGAAGAGAAGCATATAATCCTTCAGCTAGTGCCTTCATCAGTGTTGTTGAAATGACAAGAAACTGAGTCAAGCAGACGAGCATGGGG
>NW_026707997.1:75000-185683 GCF_902713425.1 Acipenser ruthenus
CACCATCAAGGAAAACACACTCACACTCCTGGAAAACACACTCACACTCACCGTCACCGTCAAGGAAAACACACTCACACTCACCGTCACCGTCAAGGGAAACACACTCACACTCACCATCAAGGAAAACACACTCACACTCACCGTCAAGGAAAACACACTCACACTCACCGTCAAGGAAAACACACTCACACTCACCGTCAAGGAAAACACACTCACACTCACCGTCAAGGAAAACACACTCACACTCACCGTCACCATCAAGGAAAACACACTCACACTCACCGTCAAGGAAAACACACTCACCGTCACCATCAAGGAAAACACACTCAAACTCACACTCACCATCAAGGAAAACACACTCACACTCACCATCAAGGAAAACACACTCACACTCACCGTCAAGGAAAACACACTCACACTCACCGTCACCATCAAGGAAAACACACTCACACTCACCGTCACCGTCAAGGAAAACACACTCAAACTCACCGTCACCGTCAAGGAAAACACACTCACACTCACCGTCACCGTCAAGGAAAACACACTCACACTCACCGTCACCGTCAAGGAAAACACACTCAAACTCACACTCACCATCAAGGAAAACACACTCACACTCACCGTCACCATCAAGGAAAACACACTCACACTCACCGTCAAGGAAAACACACTCACACTCACCGTCACCATCAAGGAAAACACACTCACACTCACCGTCAAGGAAAACACACTCACCGTCACCGTCAAGGAAAACACACTCAAACTCACACTCACCATCAAGGAAAACACACTCACACTCACCATCAAGGAAAACACACTCACACTCACCGTCAAGGAAAACACACTCACCGTCACCATCAAGGAAAACACACTCACCGTCACCATCAAGGAAAACACACTCACACTCACCATCACCATCAAGGAAAACACACTCAAACTCACACTCACCATCAAGGAAAACACACTCACACTCACCGTCACCATCAAGGAAAACACACTCAAACTCACACTCACCGTCAAGGAAAACACACTCACCGTCACCGTCAAGGAAAACACACTCACACTCACCGTCACCATCAAGGAAAACACACTCACACTCCTGGAAAAAACACTCAAACTCACCGTCACCATCAAGGAAAACACACTCACACTCACACTCACCATCAAGGAAAACACACTCACACTCACCGTCAAGGAAAACACTCACACTCACCGTCACCATCAAGGAAAACACACTCACACTCACCATCAAGGAAAACACACTCACCGTCAAGGAAAACACACTCACACTCCTGGAAAACACACTCAAATTCACCGTCACCATCAAGGAAAACACACTCACACTCACCGTCAAGGAAAACACACTCACACTCACCGTCAAGGAAGAAACACTCACACTCACCATCACCATCAAGGAAAACACACTCACACTCCTGGAAAACACACTCACACTCACCGTCACCATCAAGGAAAACACACTCACACTCACCGTCAAGGAAAACACACTCGCACTCCTGGAAAACACACTCACACTCACCGTCAAGGAAAACACACTCACACTCACACTCACCATCAAGGAAAACACACTCACACTCCTGGAAAACACACTCACACTCACCGTCACCGCCAAGGAAAACACACTCACACTCACCGTCACCGTCAAGGAAAACACACTCACACTCACCGTCACCGTCAAGGGAAACACACTCACACTCACCGTCAAGGAAAACACACTCACACTCACCGTCAAGGAAAACACACTCACACTCACCGTCAAGGAAAACACACTCACACTCACTATCACCATTAAGGAAAACACACTCACACTCACCGTCAAGGAAAACACACTCGCACTCCTGGAAAACACACTCACACTCACCGTCAAGGAAAACACACTCGCACTCCTGGAAAACACACTCACACTCACTGTCACCATCAAGGAAAACACACTCAAACTCACCGTCACCATCAAGGAAAACACACTCACACTCACCGTCAAGGAAAACACACTCACACTCACCGTCACCATCAAGGAAAACACACTCACACTCACCGTCAAGGAAAACACACTCACACTCACCGTCAAGGAAAACACACTCACACTCACCATCACCATCAAGGAAAACACACTCACACTCACCATCACCATCAAGGAAAACACTCACACTCACCATCACCATCAAGGAAAACACCCTCGCACTCACCGTCAAGGAAAACACACTCACTCTCATGCTCATATGCACACTCACCATCAATTGAAAACAATTAAACACATGCACAGTCAAACACACAAACAGGATTTGCAGACAACACAAAAATAGGAGGAGTGGCAAACATTGTTGCAGCAGCAAAGGTCATTCAAAATGATCTAGACAGCATTCAGAACTGGGCAGACACATGGCAAATGACATTTAATAGAGAAAAGTGTAAGGTACTGCACGCAGGCAATAAAAATGAGCATTGTAAATATCATATGGGAGATACTGAAATTGAAGAAGGGAACTATGAAAAAGACCTAGGAGTTTATGTTGACTCAGAAATGTCTTCATCTAGACAATGTGGGGAAGCTATAAAAAAGGCCAACAAGATGCTCGGATATATTGTGAGAAGTGTTGAATTTAAATCAAGGGAAGTAATGTTAAAACTTTCCAATGCATTAGTAAGACCTCATCTAGAATATTGTGTTCAGTTCTGGTCACCTCATTACAAAAAAGATATTGCTGCTCTAGAAAGAGTGCAAAGAAGAGCGACCAGAATTATCTCGGGTTTAAAAGGCATGTTGTATGCAGACAGGCTAAAATAACTGATTCTTTTCAGTCTTGAACAAAGAAGACTACGCTGCGATCTGATTCAAGAATTCAACATTCTGTAAGGTATTGACAATGTCGACCCAGGGGACTTTTTCGACCTGAAAAAAAAAACAAGGACCAGGGGTCACAAATGGAGATTAGATAAAGGGGCATTCAGAACAGAAAATAGGAGGAACTTTTTTTACACAGAGAATTGTGAGGGTCTGGAACCAACTCCCTAGTAATGTTGTTGAAGCTGACACCCTGGGGTCCTTCAAGAAGCTGCTTGATGAGATTCTGGGATCAACAAGCTACTAACAACCAAACGAGCAAGATGGGCCGAATGGCCTCCTCTCGTTTGTAAACTTTCTTATGTTCTTATGAAATCACACTGGTTCCGTTTGATGTATTAAAGGATATCTTTCTTGGCGGTGTCCTCCACTCCCATCAGGTCATCTTTATCAGCCACCTCCTCGTACTGCAAACAGACACAGTGACAGACGAGAGAGACCGTTACAATCTTTACAGTCAATTTCTGGTTTCTTGCTGAAGCCACGTCTGTTGAAGTAGGACAGGGGTGAGGGAGATGGGGAGGGAGGTAGCGGGAGGAGTCCGTGTATTGGGTGTGGGCTCACCTGCACTTTCATCAGCTTGCCTGTGTATGATCTGAAGTAGGAAATGGGTGAGAGAGAGAGAGAGAGGAGAGAGGGGTTGCAGAGGGATGTGGGGGGGGGGTGTGTATTGGGTGTGGGCTCACCTGCACTTTCATTAGTCTGCCAGTGTACGATTTGAAGTAGGAGAAGTAGATCTTACTCATGCTGTCCACATACTCGTCTCGGACCTCTTTCGCTACGTGGCGCTCGTTAGCCAACAGGAACTGGTAGAAAAATCTACAGAGAGAGCGAGAATAAAATACAGATGTTCTCTCCCCTGTATTTGAGCAGTGCGTTCTCTCCCCTGTATTTGAGCAGTGCGTTCTCTCCCCTGTATTTGAGCAGTGCGTTCTCTCCCCTGCATTTGAGCAGTGCGTTCTCTCCCCTGTATTTGAGCAGTGCGTTCTCTCCCCTGTATTTGAGCAGTACGTTCTCTCCCCTGTATTTGAGCAGTGCGTTCTCTCCCCTGCATTTGAGCAGTGCGTTCTCTCCCCTGTATTTGAGCAGTGCGTTCTCTCCCCTGTATTTGAGCAGTGCGTTCTCTCCCCTGTATTTGAGCAGTGCGTTCTCTCCCCTGTATTTGAGCAGTGCGTTCTCTCCCCTGTATTTGAGCAGTGCGTTCTCTCCCCTGTATTTGAGCAGTGCGTTCTCTCCCCTGTATTTGAGCAGTGCGTTCTCTCCCCTGTATTTGAGCAGTGCGTTCTCTCCCCTGCATTTGAGCAGTGCGTTCTCTCCCCTGCATTTGAGCAGTGCGTTCTGTAGCTGTATTTGAGCAGTGCGTTCTCTCCCCTGTATTTGAGCAGTGCGTTCTGTAGCTGTATTTGAGCAGTGCATTCTCTCCCCTGTATTTGAGCAGTGCGTTCTCTCCCCTGTATTTGAGCAGTGCGTTCTCTCCCCTGTATTTGAGCAGTGCGTTCTCTCCCCTGTATTTGAGCAGTGCGTTCTGTACCTGTATTTGAGCAGTGCGTTCTCTCCCCTGTATTTGAGCAGTGCGTTCTCTCCCCTGTATTTGAGCAGTGTGTTCTCTCCCCTGTATTGGAGCAGTGCGTTCTCTCCCCTGTATTTGAGCAGTGCGTTCTCTCCCCTGTATTTGAGCAGTGCGTTCTCTCCCCTGTATTTGAGCAGTGCGTTCTCTCCCCTGTATTTGAGCAGTGCGTTCTGTAGCTGTATTTGAGCAGTGCGTTCTCTCCCCTGTATTTGAGCAGTGCGTTCTCTCCCCTGTATTTGAGCAGTGCGTTCTCTCCCCTGTATTTGAGCAGTGCGTTCTGTAGCTGTATTTGAGCAGTGCGTTCTCTCCCCTGTATTTGAGCAGTGCGTTCTCTCCCCTGTATTTGAGCAGTGCGTTCTCTCCCCTGTATTTGAGCAGTGCGTTCTGTACCTGTATTTGAGCAGTGCGTTCTGTACCTGTATTTGAGCAGTGCGTTCTCTCCCCTGTATTTGAGCAGTGCGTTCTGTAGCTGTATTTGAGCAGTGCGTTCTCTCCCCTGTATTTGAGCAGTGGGCTCTGTAGCTGTATTTGAGCAGTGCGTTCTGTAGCTGTATTTGAGCAGTGCGTTCTGTAGCTGTATTTGAGCAGTACGTTCTGTAGCTGTATTTGAGCAGTGCGTTCTCTCCCCTGTATTTGAGCAGTGCGTTCTGTAGCTGTATTTGAGCAGTGCGTTCTGTACCTGTATTTGAGCAGTTTGGCTCTGTACCTGTATTTGAGCAGTGCGTTCTGAGGTATCTGGTAGTTAGTCATGGGTTTCCTGAAGGAGTAGATCTTCTGAAGGATGAACTCGCGGATCTTGGACACCGCCTGGAGACAGAGACAACAACAACAACAATAAACATCAACCACAGAAGAGAGAGACTGGAAAACAAGGAGAGTGCAGGGAGGAAAGAAAAGTCTCACTTTCTAAGAGTGTGTCTCGGTCTCAGGGTGTGTTTCTGTCTCTGTGTCTCACCTTGATCTTGAGCCTGTCCAGGATGTCCTGCACGTCCTGACAAGCGAGTGTCTCTCTAAAGGACTGCTCCTTCACATAGTTGATCTTGTTGTTGAGCTCATGCAGCTGCTCCACAAACTCCTGCTCCACCACCGGCGTGTCCAGGATTACACTGAAACAGAAAATACAGACAGAGACACCGCACAGTGAGGAGAGAGGACTACACTGAAACACAGAGACACCGCACAGTGAGGAGAGGACTATACTGAAACACAGAGACACCGCACAGTGAGGAGAGAGGACTACACTGAAACACAGAGACACCGCACAGTGAGGAGAGAGGACTACACTGAAACACAGAGACACCGCACAGTGAGGAGAGAGGACTACACTGAAACACAGAGACACCGCACAGTGAGGAGAGAGGACTACACTGAAACACAGAGACACCGCACAGTGAGGAGAGAGGACTACACTGAAACACAGAGACACCGCACAGTGAGGAGAGAGGACTACACTGAAACACAGAGACACCGCACAGTGAGGAGAGAGGACTACACTGAAACACAGAGACACCGCACAGTGAGGAGAGAGGACTACACTGAAACACAGAGACACCGCACAGTGAGGAGAGAGGACTACACTGAAACACAGAGACACCGCACAGTGAGGAGAGAGGACTACACTGAAACACAGAGACACCGCACAGTGAGGAGAGAGGACTACACTGAAACACAGAGACACCGCACAGTGAGGAGAGAGGACTACACTGAAACACAGAGACACCGCACAGTGAGGAGAGAGGACTACACTGAAACACAGAGACACCGCACAGTGAGGAGAGAGGACTACACTGAAACACAGAGACACCGCACAGTGAGGAGAGAGGACTACACTGAAACACAGAGACACCGCACAGTGAGGAGAGAGGACTACACTGAAACACAGAGACACCGCACAGTGAGGAGAGAGGACTACACTGAAACACAGAGACACCGCACAGTGAGGAGAGAGGACTACACTGAAACACAGAGACACCGCACAGTGAGGAGAGAGGACTACACTGAAACACAGAGACACCGCACAGTGAGGAGAGAGGACTACACTGAAACACAGAGACACCGCACAGTGAGGAGAGAGGACTACACTGAAACACAGAGACACCGCACAGTGAGGAGAGAGGACTACACTGAAACACAGAGACACCGCACAGTGAGGAGAGAGGACTATACTGAAACAGAGACACCGCACAGTGAGGAGAGAGGACTACACTGAAACACAGAGACACCGCACAGTGAGGAGAGAGGACTACACTGAAACACAGAGACACCGCACAGTGAGGAGAGAGGACTACACTGATACACAGAGACACCGCACAGAGGAGAGGACAATACTGAAATTCAGTCAGCAGTAGTAGTGTCTCTGTGTCTCTGTGTGTGTTTGTCTCATTGAGTGTGTCTATGTCTGTCTCAGTGTGTCTGTATCTCTCTCCCTTTCTCAGTGTGGCTCAATGGTTAGTGTCCCAAACTAGGAGGGGGTCGTGGCTCTCACCCGATCATGGTGCTGGGCACCACCAGCTCATCCACCAGCTGGCTGAGCTCGCTGCGCACGGACTGCCGGTTCTTCAGCTTGATGTTCATGGCGACAGACTGCTCCTGCAGGGTCTGGATCTCACAGGAGATCGAGGAAAGGTCAGCCTGGAACGAGCTCAGCATCTGCTCCATGCGCTGAGAGAGGCGAGAGGGAGAGGAGGTGAGAGATATAGGAGAGGGGGAAGAGTAGGGAGGGTGTGGGGAGAGTAATGATGTGATTCTTACCTCCAGTATAGAGTCGCAGGCAGTTATCTGGTTATGTAGGGATGCAATATTTTGGCTCTCCTTGATGTCTGGCACACACAGGTTTAAGGACAATGTGTTAATTCAAAGGGTGATGAAGGTATTAAAACACTTGTCTGCTTTACTCAGTTTCTTCTAGTTTCAACACTGATGAAGCCACAAGCATTTGCCTGCTTGACGACTTCTAGTTTCACCTCAATAATGCACTGATGAAGACGCTACCGTTTGCCTGGTTTGAAAAGATACAGTCTTTGATGGAAGCCTGCTCAATGTGCTGCAGTTCTGTTTCAACCTGCTTCGAGTACTGCCTTAGGTCAACACCCTAAAACAGACAATGAGGGGGCGATAGAGAGCACAGAGAGAAAGGGTTAAAGATACACACTCAGGGGGTCCCTGAGTGGCTCACCCGGTAGAAGCACGGCCGCATGGTGTGCAGGGCGAGTCATACAGCGCATGTTTGCGTCCTGGCTGTGCAAAGCGGCCGTTCTTCACTGGGGACTCCGAAAAGGAGCTTTGCATTGGCTTTGGTGCTCCCGTGAGTTAGGAGACAAAACAGGCATAGGCTGCTTCTCCTCATCGCGCTACAGCGGACCCTGCTGGCCAGGCGCCTGGTGTGCTCAAAGGCAGACACCTGCAAGGCTGGCCTTTGTCTTCCAGAGGTCAGTAACTCACTGACATCCGCTCTTGAGGTCCTGGGTGAAAAGGAAGCTGGCTCACTTGTGGGATCGGAGGACGCCCGCTGAACTTTCAGGGTCTCCTGAGCCGTGTGAGGAATTGCTGCGCTGAGAGGCATTCCAAATTGGGAGAAAATCGGGTGGAAAATAATAATTGGGACACACTAAATTTATATTTAAAAAAAAATGTAAAAAAAACACACACTCAATCCTGTGCAGTTCGACGCTACAGTATAATTCCTCCTTCTTGGTGTTTGATAACTACATCCTAAAGAGTGTTTAGTTTCATTAAAGCTTAAGAGTTCAGACAGACAGTGCCCCACAATCCTCTTCAGTTTGACACTACAATACAACCACTTTCTTGTTATTGTTAACGAAGTTCTGCCCTTTGCTTATTTAAAAGTCTTCTTTATATTTTCAAAATGTTCCTAATATTTCAACCTGTTTAATATCCTATTTTGTGTGTCTTCTCTATCATTTTCAAATGCTGGTTCTGCTTAGATTATTTGCAAACTGTTCCAGCAAAAAATTGCTTCTGAACAGAACTGAAGCCTCTGCGGCATTGATAGGTAGCAGGCCTTGCATTGCTGACAAGGGGAGCCTTTGTGACGATGGTTTATCCAAACTGATCACAGGGTTTGGAATCCCCATGCCAGTAAATGGCGGAGGGACTCCACTCCACACGATTATTCGTATTGAGCTCTCCTCAGAAATCAGCATTGGTGTCGATCGGGCTGATTTACCATTCCAAGAGAAAAAAGAGAAGAAACAGCTGCTTGGATTTGTGATGATTGCTGCTTGTCTTGAAGTCTTTTCACACCAAGCGCGTCACGTCAAAGCGCCAGCATTCTGTGTATTTTGACGCCGTTATGTTGCTTTTACACCAAAGGCATCAATCAATGTGAAGCGCGGTCACTGAACACATGACTTCCTTAAAGTACGTAATTACATTTTCATATCTTTCAGCACCAAGCTCTATAACAGCAGCACCATTTCATGATAACTAAATACAGTAATCCATCGCGTATCCGCCCGTCACAGATCCTCCCTAACAGTTTATTTCATCATGATCAATCTCTTCAGCAGCGTTAGCTTATTATTGATCTGAGAAGATTGTAGAGCCTACCAACGTTTTCGTACACTGTGTTGTAGTGCTGCGTGCGCTGCCACTGCTGGTAGTGTCACGTGAGCTGTTCAGTGTGTAAACACTGTAGTGTTGGGGCAGCGGATTTGCAAGACAATGTGGGAATGGACCTGATTATGGACTGGGGAAGGGGATGGGAGTACTCTGTAATGTGTGTTTGTAAACTGTGTTATTCTTGTTCAGATCTGTTAGCGTTCACTGTGTGTTTTGGTGCTTGTGTGACAGAGCTGAGAGACTGCCTGTGTGTGAGTGCGTGTTGGACCAATGAGTGAGGAATGGGGAGGGATTTGGGTGTGTGTGTGGAGATAACAGTTTGGGACCTGGCGACAGGAGAAGTGAGAGAGAGGGAGAGAAGGTTGAGTTTGCGAGTGAGAGGAGAGGAGAGGAACAAGAGCCATTGTTCACTAAAAGCTTAAAAAAAAAACTAAAAAAAAAACACACAGTTGTTTCCTACTGCTTTGAACCGCAACTGTTGTCTGTCTCATTATGTCCTGGAAACCCCACAGCTCAGCGCTGCAATATGTAAATAAATCCTGTTCACCTGCGGGGCGTATCAACTTCAACCTCTCCTGCCTGTCACTCAGCAGCGAATGCACGCATCCACACAGCAGATGGCTACTCTGTCACAAGCACTAGTACCCTGTATCTTTCTAAACAAGGGATTTAGGGGAGCTCCCTAACAAAAGCTGACTCTCAAAACAGTAATAATATAGTACAGTAATTGTTACAGCTGCGTATAATGGTATTTAAAACAGGATTAATTTATCAGCCTTTTACATATTCGCCCTTACTCATCCCATCACAGTCGGATACGCGACGGATTACTGTAATAAAGTTCTATGTATTTTGCAGAAAATATAAAAACAAATTGGAATGTGTTATAAATATTTAGTATACAACATTTCATTAGTAATTTCGAGTGGTGTTATCTTTGGCACACTGTAGAGCAGTCTATCTTTACTGTACTCCTTCGCTATTTTACACCCAATAATTAATACTCACACTTTACTACTTGCATCGTTTTTTGCACAATGCAGGGACCTCGGTGTAACTTTCTAACACGTACTCCCCTGGTCCCACCCCAAGTCGTCTCTTGAAAATAAACGCAAATTTTCTCCAAAACTAAACATTGCTCAACAAAATAAATGTGGTTGGGTGACCATCTTTTTAAAAACTGTGGATAAACAAGAGGTTTATCTGCTTTCTATTCTTTTTTTCTATCTTCTATTTTTCCAAACCCTGTTTCTGGACCCCATGGTGCCTGCGAGGGTGTTGCTGTGACCTTTCTGCTCTCTGGTTTGTTATTTTTTTTTAAAGGGGCAGTTTTGTAGCGCACTCAGAAACCATGCACAATCTAAATGTCATTCTTTTTATTGAGAAAATATTTTTATTTTATTTATTTATTTATTCTATTGATTGATTGATATAGCGCCTTTCATACCATGGTATCTCCAAGCGCTTTACAGACAGTATGTATCAACAATTTAATTTTTGAACACAGTAATAAAAACAATTATTTGCCGTAATGATGTATATTTTTCATAAACACATTGGTTAAATAAGTACAATTTACACCGGATGCCTGCAGAGAAATAGGAACACAGTTTATTTCCGACGAGTCTGTTTTATGCCATGCGGCCTGTATGAAAGCCTCCACAAGATGTACAGTATTCAATGTTACGCGCTTGGTGTGAAATGTTTGTCTCTGTGGAGAACAGCACTCCACACACATTCAAGCAGCTGTTTCTTCACTGGTTTGTCTCTGTGAACAGCACTCCACACACATTCAAGCAGCTGTTTCTTCACTGGTTTGTCTCTGAACAGCACTCCACACACATTCAAGCAGCTGTTTCTTCACTGGTTTGTCTCTGAACAGCACTCCACACACATTCAAGCAGCTGTTTCTTCACTGGTTTGTCTCTGAACAGCACTCCACACACATTCAAGCAGCTGTTTCTTCACTGGTTTGTCTCTGTGAACAGCACTCCACGCACATTCAAGCAGCTGTTTCTTCACTGGTTTGTCTCTGTAGAGAACAGCACTCCACACACATTCAAGCAGCTGTTTCTTCACTGGTTTGTCTCTGTGAACAGCACTCCACACACATTCAAGCAGCTGTTTCTTCACTGGTTTGTCTCTGTGAACAGCACTCCACACACATTCAAGCAGCTGTTTCTTCACTGGTTTGTCTCTGTAGAGAACAGCACTCCACACACATTCAAGCAGCTGTTTCTTCACTGGTTTGTCTGTGAACAGCACTCCACACACATTCAAGCAGCTGTTTCTTCACTGGTTTGTCTCTGAACAGCACTCCACACACATTCAAGCAGCTGTTTCTTCACTGGTTTGTCTCTGTGAACAGCACTCCACACACATTCAAGCAGCTGTTTCTTCACTGGTTTGTCTCTGTGAACAGCACTCCACACACATTCAAGCAGCTGTTTCTTCACTGGTTTGACTCTGTAGAGAACAGCACTCCACACACATTCAAGCAGCTGTTTCTTCACTGGTTTGTCTCTGTAGAGAACAGCACTCCACACACATTCAAGCAGCTGTTTCTTCACTGGTTTGTCTCTGAACAGCACTCCACACACATTCAAGCAGCTGTTTCTTCACTGGTTTGTCTCTGTGAACAGCACTCCACACACATTCAAGCAGCTGTTTCTTCACTGGTTTGTCTCTGTGAACAGCACTCCACACACATTCAAGCAGCTGTTTCTTCACTGGTTTGTCTCTGTAGAGAACAGCACTCCACACACATTCAAGCAGCTGTTTCTTCACTGGTTTGTCTCTGAACAGCACTCCACACACATTCAAGCAGCTGTTTCTTCACTGGTTTGTCTCTGAACAGCACTCCACACACATTCAAGCAGCTGTTTCTTCACTGGTTTGTCTCTGTGAACAGCACTCCACACACATTCAAGCAGCTGTTTCTTCACTGGTTTGTCTCTGTGAACAGCACTCCACACACATTCAAGCAGCTGTTTCTTCACTGGTTTGACTCTGTAGAGAACAGCACTCCACACACATTCAAGCAGCTGTTTCTTCACTGGTTTGTCTCTGTAGAGAACAGCACTCCACACACATTCAAGCAGCTGTTTCTTCACTGGTTTGTCTCTGAACAGCACTCCACACACATTCAAGCAGCTGTTTCTTCACTGGTTTGTCTCTGTGAACAGCACTCCACACACATTCAAGCAGCTGTTTCTTCACTGGTTTGTCTCTGAACAGCACTCCACACACATTCAAGCAGCTGTTTCTTCACTGGTTTGTCTCTGTGAACAGCACTCCACACATATTCAAGCAACTGTTTCACTGGTTTGTCTCTGTAGAGAACAGCACTCCACACACATTCAAGCAGCTGTTTCACTGGTTTGTCTCTGTGAACAGCACTCCACACACATTCAAGCAGCTGTTTCACTGGTTTGTCTCTGTGAACAGCACTCCACACACATTCAAGCAGCTGTTTCTTCACTGGTTTGTCTCTGTGAACAGCACTCCACACACATTCAAGCAGCTGTTTCTTCACTGGTTTCACTTGGAATGGTACATTAGCCAGATCAACACCAATGACCCTCACCTGATTGCCAGCACCTGGTTTCTGTGGAGAGCTTCATCACAATAATCCAATATCAGTTTGTGCAGGTCTGGTTTACACACAGCGCAGCTCAGTAGGAAAGCACAGAGTAGAGTTCACTTACTGTCTTCAAAGCTTCCTTGACCAGTTCATCTTCCAGATTCGCCTGGATGTGAACTACAAACACAAACACACACGACGTTTACTGTTTCTGCACACTGGTATATCTTATGACACACATGCTCCCAGATGGTAAAGATTTTTTTTAATACAAGCCCTGCATTACAGCTCAGACACACAAAGGTTTGTTCTTTGTATTGACTCCCATACAGTGTAGATTTCCTATTCTAAACTCCAGAACGCATTGGTGATCAATGCAATAATGAAAGTTACAGGGTCTATGGTACTCATAAGTAGACTTACTACTTTTCGATTTTAATCTGTAAAGCTTGTTAAATGTCGAATTCCCCCAAAAAATGAGTTTGACTGAAATAAATTTATATACAAAAAACGTCAGTAAAACCACTCGCTATTTTTTATTTTCTTACCAAAAATAATAATTTAGAAATCATCTCTAGTTTGTGTAGTTCTTATACTTGCTGTCTGTCCCGTCTCCGTTCCGCTCTGAATGGCTAGAGGTCACTGTTTGTCAACTCAGTGATCCCTTAACAGGCTACTGTAGCTTCATTGTCAGTCATTTCATCATGTTCTAACAGATCTCGTTGACTGAAGCAGTGCTAGAATGCTCTCATTTGTTTAAATGACTGTCAATCATCAAGACCTGCACCCTGTGCACTTTCACTTGCCAGCTACAGAGTCTAGCATTCAAAGCGCCTACTTTGAAATTAGCAGGTTAAGGTGTAGGTGGGCTTTTGCTATAGGTATACAGTGACAGTTACTAGTCTGATGTGAAAACACTTCATGAATATTGTGCACAATACCCTGGCTGACGGCTGAAGTCTCCGCAGCAGGACGAGAGCTTGAGAAAAGTGCATAGCAGATATTTTTTTCAATACTTCAAATTTGATATTGAACTTTATATACAATACATAACAAACACATGATCAGCACAATTAATAACAACTTCTTTAAATAAATGAAATAGAAACCCCATATCTTACTGTCAACCTCGTCCAAAATAAACTCATCGGAGGTGAGATCCAAATCCCTCAAATTCAGGCCGGGGACCCCCTCCGCTTCCAGCTTACCCTAAAAAATACAATAAAAACCTCAGATGACATATCACAATGACAATACATCGTCTCAAGCTCAGCTCCTGACAGCACAAGGAGTGCTGGCGGTTTTCCAGCCAAATCTGGCTTGGTTTGAAAGAATCTAGTGGGTAAATATTGTCTTTTGGGGTTTGGCTATTTTTGGGCTATTTTTATTGTGCATGTTTTTTTCTATTCCTTTTGATTTATTAGGTCATCACCAGCGCAGAACTTCAAAAACACGTGGGAATGTGGCTGGAGTCAGGAATTGAATAAACGATGAAATGATTAATTAAGGCTCCAGCCACTGGCGAGAATAGGTTGATTAGGATTGATGCTGGTGGAGGTGAGTGTTCCGTGTTCCATGTTCTGTATTCTTTATGTCCGTGAGTGTTTTGTACAGACCTTTTGTTTTGGCCCTTGTGCCTTTTGTTTTGTTAATGTATTTTTGTTCGTGTCTGTTTAGCGTTTTCTTTCTTTCTTTCTTTATTTTTTATTAAAAGTATGCATTAGTGTTTAAACCTGCATCTTCCTTGTGTCTGAGTCTCCTTCCTGGTAGAAACAGCTTGCCAGTGACGCTGTCCTGTCACAATGTTGGATAGGTTATAAGGGTTTGTCGTCTCTTCCTAAACAAAAAAGACCCCACTGTGGTCACAAGCTAGCGTTATTGTTTTAAATAAACAAAACTGTTCTGATTTTGACAATAAGTCTGGATGGTTCTTCAAAGGGATTAGCCCACTTGTGGATTGAAGATACATGTTGGCATTAACATGTCTAGTGGTATTCTAGAACCTAACAGACAATGACCCAATCATTGATATGTGTTCTGAAGTCATTGGTTCTCAGACATAGCTATGCAATTGGAGAATTTGTAAGAACTGTCTGTTTTTTGAAGGTTTGAAAAAGGCCTGTTTGTCACAGACACGAGTGCTCTCTCCATTCTTTCCCCATTCTCCATATGCTTGCTCTTAACATCGGCTTTGCACAAACTGAGCTCTGCTGGCTATTCTGCACACCAACAAGCCACAAGGATGAGAGACCTTTGACAGCTCCAGCCTGCCAGCTGACATGCTGAGAGGAGCCACTGACTGTGTCCAACTTCCAACTAAAAGGAAGCTTCATGCTTGCACCCTGCTGGACATTTCTACCAACTATTGAAAAAGACCAACTCCAGGAATTCATTTATTTGAGGAAATCACCTAGAATAGGAAAACTAAACCTCATTCTTTGGACTTTGCAAAATCTTTGGAACCACGAGGAGTGAACAACTTTGTTACGAGACAGTTTTAAACCTATTTCTAAATACAAGTTTGGTAACTATATGATGAGTAATTGAATTTCTTGCTGCACAGAACTTCTGTAACATTGAAATAAACAAGTAATTTTACTTTTAAGCTGATTTGTATGATCTTTATTTTTGGATGTAAAGCACGGTTAAGATATGCAACCTATTAAGTTAATAGGGAATATTGTTGAAAATATTAAAATTAGCTATACAACAAACACAAAAAGGATATATTGAAGATATATTAATCTTGGTATTTTAATTGCATTTCTTTACATTGATAAAAGTTACATAATATTTTCTTGAGAGAAACTATAATTAATTTACATACTAACCTATGCAGTTAATATCCGCTACACTTTCCTCAACGCAAGTGCTGGCCTTTGGCTGTTTAAAAACACAACTTGGCTGCTTTTTTGCTGGTTGCTTCCACAATGTGGTGGGGCGTTACAAAACAAAAACAATCCGACAGCGCGGAGCATAATGCAGTTTTATTTATAAGAACATAAGAAAGTTTACAAACGAGAGGAGGCCATTCAGCCCATCTTGCTCGTTTGGTTGTTAGTAGCTTATTGATCCCAGAATCTCATCAAGCAGCTTCTTGAAGGATCCCAGGGTGTCAGCTTCAACAACATTACTGGGGAGTTGGTTCCAGACCCTCACAATTCTCTGTGTAAAAAAGTGCCTCCTATTTTCTGTTCTGAATGCCCCGTTATCTAATCTCCATTTGTGACCCCTGGTCCTTGTTTCTTTTTTCAGGTCAAAAAAGTCCCCTGGGTCGACATTGTCTATACCTTTTAGGATTTTGAATGCTTGAATCAGATCACCGCGTCTTCTTTGTTCAAGACTGAATAGATTCAAATCTTTTAGCCTGTCTGAATACGACATGCCTTTTAAACCCGGGATAATTCTGGTTGCTCTTCTTTGCACTCTTTCTAGAGCAGCAATATCATTCATTTTTGTAATGAGGTGACCAGAACTGAACACAACATTCTAGGTGAGGTCTTACTAATGCATTGTAAAGTTTTAACATTGCTTCCCTTGATTTAAATTCAACACTTCTCACAATATATCCGAGCATCTTGGTTGCCTTTAACAATAACAATCTGATTGAACACAAGTGCTGGAAGTCCAGAGGTGCTGTATTACCACCAGCAGAATACAGTAACCCCAGGTTCATGCAGCAGCTGTGATAGTGACCAAACATGTGTGAGTAGTGTTGTTTAAAAAACGTGCTTAAAATTAAACGTTACATTCATGACATTTAGAACAAGAACAACAAAAACTCAAAATACGCTTACGTTTTCTTTGTGAACTCCAATAAACCCATGATGTTTCTCGCCAGTCAAATCTTGGGTGTCTAAATAAAGTTTTGTTAACACAAACAGATTTGTATCGTTTGTTGCATCTTCTTTAACAGATATATTTGGTTACATTGTTTATCTTCAGAAGGATAATTTAATTGCAAAGCAGCTTACCCAGTTACATGACAAGCTGGTAATATCTCTTGACTTCAGCCAAAGAAGTAATGACTAAAGCTAAGATTTACAATTTTAGAAAAGCAAACTATGAAGGTATGAAACAGAGACTAACAGAAGTAGATTGGAGTAAAACAGAGAAAACATCCACAGAAAAAGGATGGCTGTTTTTTTAAAATGTAGTACTAGAGGCACAAAACAATTACATCCCAAAAGTAGACAAATCTAAATCTAAAACAGAATGGCCAAAATGGTTTAATAGATCAATTAAAAAAATATATTCAGCGAGAAAAGGCACTTTACAGAGCGTTTAAAAGGGACCAAAAACAAAGTACACAGAAAGAGTACTTGGAACTGCAAACACAAGTCAAAAAGGAAGTTAGAAAGGCCAGGAGAGAGATAGAAATGAACATTTCTAAGGGGGCTAAAACCAATTAAAAAATGTTTTTCCAATATTATAACAGCAAGAGAACATTCAAAGAGGAGGTTAAATGTCTAAGAGACACAAATGGCAAAATCATAGACGAAGAAAAAAAAAATAGCAAATATATTAAATGATTACTTTTCACAGGTTTTTACAAAGGAGGACACGGACAACATGCCCCACATGTCGACCTGTTCCTATCCAGTTTTAAATAACTTTAGCATAACAGAGGCAGAAGTGTTAAAGGGACTAGGAGCTCTTAAAATAAACAAATCCCCTGGGCCAGATGAGATCCTCCCAATAGTACTCAAAGAAATGAAAGAAGTTATTTACAAACCGCTAACCAAGATCATGCAACAGTCTCTTGACACAGGGGTTGTACCGACAGACTGGAAAATAGCAAACGTAATACTGATCTACAAAAAGGGAGACAAAACCGAACCAGGTAACTACAGACCAATAAGCCTGACTTCTATTATATGTAAACTTATGGAAACTATAATAAGATCCAAAACGGAAAATTACCTATATGGTAACAGTATCCTGGCAGACAGTCAGCTGGTTTTAGGAAAGGGAGATCATGCCTAACTAACCTGTTTGATTTTTTTGAGGATGCAACATCGACAATGGATGATTGCAAAGCATATGACATGGTTTATTTAGATTTCCAGAAAGCTTTTGACAAAGTCCCGCATAAAAGATTAATTCTCAAACTGAAAGCAGTAGGGATTCCAAGAAATGCATGCACATGGATTAGGGAGTGGTTAACATGTAGAAAACAGAAAGTACTGATTAGAGGAGAAACCTCAAAATGGAGCGAGGTAACCAGTGGTGTACCACAGGGATCAGTATTAGGTCCTCTGCTATTCCTAATCTACATTAATGATTTAGATTCTGGTATAGTAAGCAAACTTGTTAAATTTGCAGACGACACAAAAATAGGAGGAGTGGCAAACACTGATGCAGCAGCAAAGGTCATTCAAAATGATCTAGACAGCATTCAGAACTGGGCAGACACATGGCAAATGACATTTAATAGAGAAATGTGTAGATACTGCATACAGGCAATATAAATGTGCATTATAAATATCATATGGGAGATACTGAAATTGAAGAAGGAATCTATGAAAGAGACCTAGGAGTTTATGTTGACTCAGAAATGTCTTCATCTAGACAATGTGGGGAAGCTATAAAAAGGCCAACAAGATGCTCGGATATATTGTGAGAAGTGTTGAATTTAAATCAAGGGAAGTAATGTTAAAACTTCACAATGCATTAGTAAGACCTCATATAGAATATTGTGTTCAGTTCGGGTCACCTCGTTACAAAAAGGATATTGCTGCTCTAGAAAGAGTGCAAAGAAGAGCAACCAGAATGATCCCGGGTTTAAAAGGCATGTCGTATGCAGACAGGCTAAAAGAATTGAATCTATTCAGTCTTGAACAAAGAAGACTATGCGTCGATCTGATTCAAACATTCAAAATCCTAAAAAGTATAGACAATGTCGACCCAGGGGACTTTTTTGACCTGAAAAAAGAAACAAGGACCAGGGGTCACAAATGGAGATTAGATAAAGGGGCATTCAGAACAGAAACTAGGAGGCACTTTTTTACACAGAGAATTGTGAGGGTCTGGAACCAACTCCCCAGTAATGTTGTTGAAGCTGACATCTTGGGATCCTTCAAGAAGCTGCTTGATGAGATTCTGGGATCAATAAGCTACTAACAACCAAACAAGCAAGATGGGCTGAATGGCCTCCTCTCGTTTGTAAACTTTCTTATGTTCTTATGTTCTAAGAAGCAGGCACGGTAATTTAAGATGTTGCCATATTGAAAAACACTAATGCAGCGTGGGTTTTGTACTAAAGCAGGGTCAGCTGCTGCAGGGGAAACTGAGTATTTCTCAAACTGCTCATTTTAAGAACGGTGACAGCAGAGCGCATGTAAATACTTTGGACTGTAATTAGGACGTGTACTCCTGAGGGGGAAAAAAAAACATTTAAGGAATTAAAAATGAAATGTACTGCTGCTTACTTGATTGCAGTAGTGTTTCTCTTGCAACAAAAAGTTGAAAATTGTTTGAGCTCCTGTAAAAAACCTGAATCGCACAAGTCGCCGAGCAATTTGTGTTTCCCGTCCTGTGAGTTGCTTCACCATTCTGTTAAATGTTGTGCTTGTCTTGAATATTGATCCTGTACATGCATTCATAATTAATCTAGAGCTGCTGCTGCATTTTTTTAACATGTGTAGGGGTGCTGTGTTAATCTAGTTTGACAGTTTATTAACATTAGTTTGTCTGTTACTTTATTATTCTAGTTTATTAATATAAGCTTGCCTATTGCTTTTCTCTTACTTGTTCTGTTCATTTCATGTGTTGATGCACGTGCGTCATGACAATGCATATTTATTGATTGATTAATTGATTCTGGTGGTCATTTGTGTTTAATGTACTATGCCCTGTATTTCACTGTATTTAATGTATTATGCATTGTTCCTCACTATCTTGTAAAGCGCTTTGTGATGGTGGTCCACTATGAAAGGCGCTATATAAAATAAATATTGCTTGGCTTGCTTCCCGAGGGGGGTTCTCTTAGCCGGAGACTACTGTACTAACATAAGTTTAGACAACTTAAGACTTTAGTGTCTTAAGTTGTTGTATTTTAAGCAGCTGAATATGGTAGCAACTAATCTGAATCAATAGCTAGTTGTTATTTAGTTAAACTGTGTTTTTCTTCTGTGGCTTTACTTGCTTTGTAGATGTGGACCTTTCAAGTGGGAGATATTTGTCACTGAAACGTATGGTGATTATATTATCATGTCTATATTATTATCATTTTGATTACGAATGCTTTATTATTATTATTATTATTATTATTATTTATAAAGAACGTGAACTCTATGTGGTAGAGGTGTAACTCTGCCAAGACTTCGAAAAAAACAAAAACAACAAAAAATAAATTATATAAATAAGTAAACAACTTTGTACAATTCGCTCAGTACAGTCACTACACAAACCATTCCTAACACAGATATTAACCGCACACACCCTCTCCTACCCCTCACAGCATTCATTTACATTTCTGACAGACATGAACGACATTATAGTTTCAGAACTATTATTCTCGAAACCCAATACACGCACCGACAGGGCTGTTGCAATGCTATTAAAATCATCGCTTTATTTTTTAGTGTATACTGAAAAAGATGAATGTTAGGTGCTTGTATAGTTGTAGTGATAGTAATCGTTAACTTGTACTGAATATATGTCTCGCTACATACATACGACTAGCTAGCAGCTTCAGATATCGTGTACCTGGCAGACATACCTCGTCCTGTAAAGATGCCATGACTCCTGCGCCAGTGTTTTCATTATTAGTATCATTTAGAGGAGAAGCAAAACCCACTGCCGCCGCCATTGTTGTCAACATCCGGGTAAGCACCTGATGCTGCTAGAGCAAAGATGACGTATCTCACTTCACCCCTCCCTCGCCTCGGCTTGTTCGCTGTTTCTATCGTTTCATCGTGCAGTTTATTTTTCGTGACAACATGCGAGATATATAAAATATATATAATCCAGGGTCTCGTAGCGGTGGCGAATTGTTCCCTAATGCTAATCTGGAAAAGACAGCTGAGAAGACTACCATTCCCAGTGGGCTTTGCGGTAGTACGTGCCTCCCGTAATCACGTGCGTCCACGTTATTCATATTGAAACATGTGAACCTTGTGTACATTGTATTGTATTGGTTTTATTTTTAAATTTACCATGCACAAATAACACATTTTACACAGCCAGAATATAAATATACATTTGCAATTCTATATAAAGTATTGTATTATTATTATACAATACTAATACACATTACATAATATATATTATGTGTGTAATATATATATATATATATATATATATATATATATATATATATATATATATATATATATATATATATATCGAATGTAGAGTTTAAAATAAAAAGGGTTTAAATAAAATATAAAATACATTTGTATTGTTCATCTTAAAAACAATATCTCAAACCCAGCACAGTTCAGTACTATGTGCCAGTACAATATCTCAAAGCCAGCACAGTTCAGTACTATGTGCCAGTACAATATCTCAAACCCAGCACAGTTCAGTACTATGTGCCAGTACAATATCTCAAAGCCAGCACAGTTCAGTACTATGTGCCAGTACAATATCTCAAACCCAGCACAGTTCAGTACTATGTGCCAGTACAATACCTCAAAGCCAGCACAGTTCAGTACTATGTGCCAGTACAATATCTCAAAGCCAGCACAGTTCAGTACTGTGTGCCAGTACAATATCTCAAACCCAGCACAGTTCAGTACGATGTGCCAGTACAATATCTCAAAGCCAGCACAGTTCAGTACTATGTGCCAGTACAATATCTCAAAGCCAGCACAGTTCAGTACTGTGTGCCAGTACAATATCTCAAACCCAGCACAGTTCAGTACGATGTGCCAGTACAATATCTCAAAGCCAGCACAGTTCAGTACTGTGTGCCAGTACAATATCTCAAACCCAGCACAGTTCAGTACTGTGTGCCAGTACAATATCTCAAACCCAGCACAGTTCAGTACGATGTGCCAGTACAATATCTCAAAGCCAGCACAGTTCAGTACTATGTGCCAGTACAATATCTCAAACCCAGCACAGTTCAGTACTATGTGCCAGTACAATATCTCAAACCCAGCACAGTTCAGTACTATGTGCCAGTACAATACCTCAAACCCAGCACGGTTCAGTACTATGTGCCAGTACAATATCTCAAAGCCAGCACAGTTCAGTACTATGTGCCAGTACAATATCTCAAACCCAGCACAGTTCAGTACTATGTGCCAGTACAATATCTCAAAGCCAGCACAGTTCAGTACTGTGTGCCAGTACAATATCTCAAAGCCAGCACGGTTCAGTTCGGTACTACGTGCTAGTACAATATATCATTCAATTGATACTGTACTCTATTTTCTGTTGAGCATAGTCTTAAAGGATTGAAAGAAGGAAATGTTTTATTAAGATTGTCCAGCCCAACAAAGGTGGTAGAACTATCCAGATAATTCTACTAACTAACTACTAGTCAATGCTAGAATGAATAACACAAAGAACAGTTAGCCGTTTAATGTATATAATATCAAATGCGGTGTTACTTTAAAAAAGGAATATTATATAGATTATGCTTTTTTCCCCCCGTCGGACGAGTTTTGAACGGAAGTCGCCCCCTCTCGTATGTGTTAAAGTCTCGCGAGAACGTCTTCACTTCCTCTTTTAGACGGGACAGGCAGGAAAGATGGTGAGGAATTTTTCGCTGGTGAAAAAAGCTACTGAAATTAATCTGTAAACATCGCAGTTAAAACTGGACAGGGCGCCACAGAAACCTGTAAACGGGCCACCGAAGGGATACACTTAATGGACTAGTCCGTTATTGATGGAACAAGATGCGGGTTATTGTTGAAAGCGTTACCTCCTACGCGCGGAGCTGTTTTGTTTTCCAGTTTAAGTGCAGTCGCCTTGTGTGTTTAAAGTGAAATGAATGTCATGTGTCTGTGCAAAGTAATGAGCTACTTTAATTGCATGTAATAATGAGCGCAAACAGTGGTGCACGTTGATGGCTTGTTTGATACGACAGTGCAACAATCTGACACGTTAAAAGGCCGCGAAGTTCTCACGCCATGTGTCTGTACAGAGCTCTGTCTGCAGCTATAATACACGAGCGATGTGTTTCACTCATTAATGCGCTGTGCTGTGTGTGGCATTTACACTGAAGTGGTTATTTCGGCAACGGCATCTGTTCTGCTGTTGTATCGCTTCCTCTCGGTATGTATGTATGTTAGACATTCTAGCTTTTCGTTTATCCCTCATGAGATGTCCTGTTACCTCAATACTGGTTGTGTTTGTATAGTGCGAGTGCATGCGGTAGCATTTCGATATCTCGTGTTTAAAACGAGAATCAAGTGACTGTGTTTGGATTGAATGTGGCCGCTGCTGTACGAGGGAAGATGCGCGGCCACGACTCTCGATACCGAGCTCTGTGTTTGTACCGGTGTATTCTCATTTGATAGTCGTGTTGTAGACTCTCGAGGTGATATTGAGCTCTGTGTTTGTACCGGTGTATTCTCATTTGATAGTCGTGTTGTAGACTCTCGAGGTGATATTGAGCTCTGTGTTTGTACCGGTGTTTTCTCATTTGATAGTCGTGTTGTAGACTCTCGAGGTGATATTGAGCTCTGTGTTTGTACCGGTGTATTCTCATTTGATAGTCGTGTTGTAGACTCTCGAGGTGATATTGAGCTCTGTGTTTGTACCGGTGTATTCTCATTTGATAGTCGTGTTGTAGACTCTCGAGGTGATATTGAGCTCTGTGTTTGTACCGGTGTATTCTCATTTGATAGTCGTGTTGTAGACTCTCGAGGTGATATTGAGCTCTGTGTTTGTACCGGTGTATTCTCATTTGATAGTCGTGTTGTAGACTCTCGAGGTGATATTGAGCTCTGTGTTTGTACCGGTGTATTCTCATTTGATAGTCGTGTTGTAGACTCTCGAGGTGATATTGAGCTCTGTGTTTGTACCGGTGTATTCTCATTTGATAGTCGTGTTGTAGACTCTCGAGGTGATTCTGAGCTCTGTGTTTGTACCGGTGTATTCTCATTTGATAGTCGTGTTGTAGACTCTCGAGGTGATATTGAACTCTGTGTTTGTACCGGTGTATTCTCATTTGATAGTCGTGTTGTAGACTCTCGAGGTGATATTGAGCTCTGTGTTTGTACCGGTGTATTCTCATTTGATAGTCGTGTTGTAGACTCTCGAGGTGATATTGAGCTCTGTGTTTGTACCGGTGTATTCTCATTTGATAGTCGTGTTGTAGACTCTCGAGGTGATATTGAGCTCTGTGTTTGTACCGGTGTATTCTCATTTGATAGTCGTGTTGTAGACTCTCGAGGTGATATTGAACTCTGTGTTTGTACCGGTGTATTCTCATTTGATAGTCGTGTTGTAGACTCTCGAGGTGATTCTGAGCTCTGTGTTTGTACCGGTGTATTCTCATTTGATAGTCGTGTTGTAGACTCTCGAGGTGATATTGAGCTCTGTGTTTGTACCGGTGTATTCTCATTTGATAGTCGTGTTGTAGACTCTCGAGGTGATTCTGAGCTCTGTGTTTGTACCGGTGTATTCTCATTTGATAGTCGTGTTGTAGACTCTCGAGGTGATATTGAGCTCTGTGTTTGTACCGGTGTATTCTCATTTGATAGTCGTGTTGTAGACTCTCGAGGTGATTCTGAGCTCTGTCTTTGTACCGGTGTATTCTCATTTGATAGTCGTGTTGTAGACTCTCGAGGTGATATTGAGCTCTGTGTTTGTACCGGTGTATTCTCATTTGATAGTCGTGTTGTAGACTCTCGAGGTGATATTGAGCTCTGTGTTTGTACCGGTGTATTCTCATTTGATAGTCGTGTTGTAGACTCTCGAGGTGATATTGAGCTCTGTGTTTGTACCGGTGTATTCTCATTTGATAGTCGTGTTGTAGACTCTCGAGGTGATTCTGAGCTCTGTGTTTGTACCGGTGTATTCTCATTTGATAGTCGTGTTGTAGACTCTCGAGGTGATATTGAGCTCTGTGTTTGTACCGGTGTATTCTCATTTGATAGTCGTGTTGTAGACTCTCGAGGTGATATTGAGCTCTGTGTTTGTACCGGTGTATTCTCATTTGATAGTCGTGTTGTAGACTCTCGAGGTGATATTGAGCTCTGTGTTTGTACCGGTGTATTCTCATTTGATAGTCGTGTTGTAGACTCTCGAGGTGATATTGAACTCTGTGTTTGTACCGGTGTATTCTCATTTGATAGTCGTGTTGTAGACTCTCGAGGTGATATTGAACTCTGTGTTTGTACCGGTGTATTCTCATTTGATAGTCGTGTTGTAGACTCTCGAGGTGATTCTGAGCTCTGTGTTTGTACCGGTGTATTCTCATTTGATAGTCGTGTTGTAGACTCTCGAGGTGATATTGAGCTCTGTGTTTGTACCGGTGTATTCTCATTTGATAGTCGTGTTGTAGACTCTCGAGGTGATATTGAGCTCTGTGTTTGTACCGGTGTATTCTCATTTGATAGTCGTGTTGTAGACTCTCGAGGTGATATTGAGCTCTGTGTTTGTACCGGTGTATTCTCATTTGATAGTCGTGTTGTAGACTCTCGAGGTGATATTGAGCTCTGTGTTTGTACCGGTGTATTCTCATTTGATAGTCGTGTTGTAGACTCTCGAGGTGATATTGAGCTCTGTGTTTGTACCGGTGTATTCTCATTTGATAGTCGTGTTGTAGACTCTCGAGGTGATATTGAGCTCTGTGTTTGTACCGGTGTATTCTCATTTGATAGTCGTGTTGTAGACTCTCGAGGTGATATTGAGCTCTGTGTTTGTACCGGTGTATTCTCATTTGATAGTCGTGTTGTAGACTCTCGAGGTGATATTGAGCTCTGTGTTTGTACCGGTGTATTCTCATTTGATAGTCGTGTTGTAGACTCTCGAGGTGATATTGAGCTCTGTGTTTGTACCGGTGTATTCTCATTTGATAGTCGTGTTGTAGACTCTCGAGGTGATATTGAGCTCTGTGTTTGTACCGGTGTATTCTCATTTGATAGTCGTGTTGTAGACTCTCGAGGTGATATTGAGCTCTGTGTTTGTACCGGTGTATTCTCATTTGATAGTCGTGTTGTAGACTCTCGAGGTGATATTGAGCTCTGTGTTTGTACCGGTGTATTCTCATTTGATAGTCGTGTTGTAGACTCTCGAGGTGATATTGAGCTCTGTGTTTGTACCGGTGTATTCTCATTTGATAGTCGTGTTGTAGACTCTCGAGGTGATATTGAGCTCTGTGTTTGTACCGGTGTATTCTCATTTGATAGTCGTGTTGTAGACTCTCGAGGTGATATTGAGCTCTGTGTTTGTACCGGTGTATTCTCATTTGATAGTCGTGTTGTAGACTCTCGAGGTGATATTGAGCTCTGTGTTTGTACCGGTGTATTCTCATTTGATAGTCGTGTTGTAGACTCTCGAGGTGATATTGAGCTCTGTGTTTGTACCGGTGTATTCTCATTTGATAGTCGTGTTGTAGACTCTCGAGGTGATATTGAGCTCTGTGTTTGTACCGGTGTATTCTCATTTGATAGTCGTGTTGTAGACTCTCGAGGTGATATTGAGCTCTGTGTTTGTACCGGTGTATTCTCATTTGATAGTCGTGTTGTAGACTCTCGAGGTGATATTGAGCTCTGTGTTTGTACCGGTGTATTCTCATTTGATAGTTGTGTTGTAGACTCTCGAGGTGATTCTGAGCTCTGTGTTTGTACCGGTGTATTCACATTTGATAGTCGTGTTGTAGACTCTCGAGGTGATTCTGAGCTCTGTCTTTGTACCGGTGTATTCTCATTTGATAGTCGTGTTGTAGACTCTCGAGGTGATATTGAGCTCTGTGTTTGTACCGGTGTATTCTCATTTGATAGTCGTGTTGTAGACTCTCGAGGTGATATTGAGCTCTGTGTTTGTACCGGTGTATTCTCATTTGATAGTCGTGTTGTACGACTCGTTAATGTTCTTACGACGTTTTAAACTGAGTGTGTAGTGCATGTATTTAATTTATGGCTTGTGAAGTTTAAATATCAACGTATAACTGAACAGAACGTGGAATAGATTCGGAATTGTGTATTGTAAAGCTGTCCTGTTTGGATCTACAGTGTACATGGCCAGAAAGATAACTAACATTCCCTACACTAATTATTCAGCAACTTCATCTTGGAATTAGTCGTTTTGCTTTTGTTAGTTGTCAAAGAAACTGAAGTACTGAGTACAATTTGAGGAACAACATTATCCAGGAGATTTTTTTTTTTTTTAACTGGACAAATGAAATCAAATTGAGAAGCTTCTTTAGGATTATTAGAGTTTTAATTCTGAAGTATGTCAGTAAATCGAGTCTGATTTCAGTGATTGGTTCAGGTCTCACATTGGGAGCTCCAGTTTACACACTGAATACACTGAAGGCCCACTGGAACATCAGGAATGGCTCGGGATGGCTCTGTTATGAGTTTAAAAGGATGACCAGGCTGTGAGATGCATAAACTCGTTTCATATGGTACTGTGTTGATCTGTTTGCAGTTCCCTGTCAGTAACCCTCCTTTCTCTCTCCTTTTTCTCTGCAGTCACTCGTAATCCCAGAAAAGTTCCAGCACATTCTCCGTGTTCTCAACACCAACATAGATGGGCGACGCAAAATCGCCTTCGCCATCACCGCCATCAAGGTAGTGAAACACAGTGCTGTTCAGTTTGACACCACTATAAAATGGTGTCTGTGTTAGCTGAGTGCATTCTTCCAGTTTATTTTCATTAAAGCTACAGAGGGACAGTGTCCTGTTCAGATGTACAAGTCAATGTAATTCCATTAGAATTTAACCACCATAAAGCCACAAACACAGTATAATTGATTGGCCAAAAGTTTTGCACATCTACAATTTTAGAATTGAGCCAATTTAAAAAAATAAATAAATAAAAAAAAACTATATAAACTTAATTTTAAACCTTTTTTATTTAACATCACATAATCAAAGAAACTACAAAATGATATTGTGAAAGTACTGGAAGCAATAATAATACAGTAGCCTCTGACTAAGAACCTCCCTCGGAAAACAAGCGAAGTGTTCAACAAGGTAGTTAGCCACCAGACACAATACGAGTTGATCAATAAATATGTATTACTTGTCATGACGCACGTGCCTCAACATATGAAATGAACTGAACAAGTAAAAGCAAAACAGGCATTGTTAATAAACTAATAATAAAGTAACAGACAAACTAACAACACGGTCAAAAAGCTTAAATCACATGTACTTTGAAATTAGCTGGCGGGTGTGTTTCTATCACGATGGCAGATGCAAAAATAATGGCTGTTACTGAGGGTTAGCTTAACATTAATAAACTAAATGTACACAGCACCCCTACACGTTACAAAATGCAGCAGCAATATACAAGACATGCACATTATTTAACAGAATGGAGAAGTAACTCACCAGAACGGGAAACAAATTGCTCGGCGACTGACTGATTCAGGTTTTTATCAGGAGCTCGAACAATTAGCAATTTTTTGTAGAAACAGCGGTGCGTTTCGCTGTTTGTTTACATGCCATTTTGTAGAGATGAGGTGCACTCGTGGAAATCAGAATACAAAACAAGTCAATGAGATGAAGGCGGTTCTGGAAAGATTTAATAAACCAGTCAGTGTGATGACAAGTCAACATTTGAAAAGACTGAATAAACCATTTGAATTTAAGTTTGATATATCAGGTTACAAAACAGTACTGTATCCGTTGTGAACAAATCGCTATCAGTGCCAAGGAGGTCTTCTTTTAAGCGAAGTTCCTGTTCTTTTCGCCCGAAGCATTTACAATGGGGAAAATCAGTTTCACCACAAGGGTGTTGCCTTAGGAGAAGTGTTCTCTTAGGAGGTGTTCCTATACACGGAGACTACTGTACTGTTAGAAACCAACTTCCATTGGAGTAGAAAAATATATACAACGACTATACAAGGGGGTTGAAGGGCAATTGTCAATGTGTCTGAGATACTTGTCTAATATATGATGTTGTGTGGGTTCAGTATTTAACCCTGTGTTTCCTCCTCTCTTTCAGGGTGTGGGAAGGCGTTACGCTCATGTGGTGCTGAGGAAGGCCGATATTGACCTGAGCAAGCGAGCCGGAGAACTGAGTGAGGATGAGGTGAGACGGGGAGGGAGGGGAGATGAGAGCTGAGTGAGGATGAGGTGAGACGGGGAGGGAGGGGAGATGAGAGCTGAGAGAGGATGAGGTGAGACGGGGAGGGAGGGGAGATGAGAGCTGAGTGAGGATGAGGTGAGACGGGGGGGAGGGGAGATGAGAGCTGAGAGAGGATGAGGTGAGACGGGGAGGGAGGGGAGGTGAGAGCTGAGTGAGGATGAGGTGAGACGGGGAGGGAGGGGAGGTGAGAGCTGAGTGAGGATGAGGTGAGATGCGGAGGGAGGGGAGATGAGAGCCGAGTGAGGATGAGGTGAGACGGGGGGGGGGGAGGGGAGATGAGAGCTGAGTGAGGATGAGGTGAGACGGGGGGGAGGGGAGATGAGAGCTGAGTGAGGATGAGGTGAGACGGGGAGGGAGGGGAGGTGAGAGCTGAGTGAGGATGAGGTGAGACGGGGAGGGAGGGGAGATGAGAGCTGAGTGAGGATGAGGTGAGATGCGGAGGGAGGGGAGATGAGAGCTGAGTGAGGATGAGGTGAGACAGGGAGGGAGGGGAGATGAGAGCTGAGTGAGGATGAGGTGAGACGGGGAGGGAGGGGAGATGAGAGCTGAGTGAGGATGAGGTGAGACGGGGAGGGAGGGGAGATGAGAGCTGAGTGAGGATGAGGTGAGACGGGGAGGGAGGGGAGATGAGAGCTGAGTGAGGATGAGGTGAGACGGGGAGGGAGGGGAGATGAGAGCTGAGTGAGGATGAGGTGAGACAGGGAAGGGAGATGAGAGCTGAGTGAGGTGAGGATGAGGATTAGCTGGATAATTGTAGCATGTTTTGGGGTCATGGAATGCAGGGCTCTAGATTAACTGCGGCCATGCAGCAATGCCCCTCCAAATGTACTGCATTCCTTTGAATTTAAGACACCCTCGAATTTAAGACACAGCCCAAATTTCCCACCCTCAATTTGAGGAAAAAATAACAGATAAATATGTATTTCCAAAGATCCAGCCTCAGTTCAAATTGAAAGTGGCTGCCTGTATGTCATGGATGATTTGAGATCGGGCAGTAACGTTTCTTCATCTTTTTTTCGGCAGTGTCACGTTGCTCATTGTGCACTTGGAGTCACATTTTTTGTTGCCTATTTTAATACCCGCATCACTGTACTCTAATTTAAGATGCAGGACATTTGAGAAGAAGAAAATGGTTTAGAAAGTGCGTCTTAAATTCGAAGGGATATGGAGTGTGTGTGTGTAGATAGAAAGAGATAAACCTGTATATACCAGCACTAAAGACTGTTTCCCAACTTACTGCAAAGTAGGGGTGCTATGTCCTGGGAAAATGTTTGTTAGATACCTTCCAGCAGCAAAACCACAGAAAGGAAGAAGACGGCAATAATCCCAAAGCACAAGTGTATTAATTGCAACATACTCTTCATCAGAGCGCTGTGCTAAATGTGTTTTACCAGGTTTACCAGCAGTACTGGGTCCGAAACAGCCTCTCACTCCCTCTCTCGTGTGTGTGTCTGCAGGTTGAGCGTGTAATCACGATCATGCAGAACCCCAGGCAGTACAAGATCCCCGACTGGTTCCTCAACAGACAGAAGGACGTGAAGGACGGCAAATACAGCCAGGTAACCCAACCCTGCCTCTCTCTTCCTCTGGGTTTCTCATTCCGATTCCTCTGCCTTGCAGGTCAAATGTCAGTAGATGCATCACGCTATTTTAGAAGTCCATTTCCTTTCATTTATTTTACCTGCCCTCAATCATATCGCACCACGCCCGGGACAGGAAGTTTTCCTGTTACACTTTGCCTAATTATATCTGTTTAGATTTACATTTTTTTTTTTTTTTAACAAAGCACCCTTGTAAACGCGCATACAGATGGGTCAGTCTCCTGTTTGCACATCGTTACTGAGCGACTAACTGTACTGTGTGCTGAGAAACTGACACTGACAGCACCAGAAGGGATGACAGGAAAAAATTCTCTCAGCTGTGTCACCTTGCCGACCATGAAGCTCCGCCTGAAATTCACACCGATGACACAGTGTAAAAAAAGTAATGTTTATTTTAGGCCCTGTCCACACTATGCCTTTAAACCGTATTAGTTGCATTTAAGACGGCTTAACCCTTTGCGGTCCATTTATTAACTGCGCGTCAGGCACGCCAGGTCTAATTAATTTTCACACGTGCAGTTAATTTTATACGCGCTGTTTAAAAGTATTTTTTTTCAGTCAAACGGGTTTAAATGGCCCTGCATATCAACAAAGCACTCACTAGGCATCTCCAGCCCCGCCCCACCCTTTCGTTCGCTATCGCTTTCACCTATGTAAGAAATAAATAATAATAATAATAGTCGTACATACCGATCAATCATCTCCTGATCACTCGCTTTATCACCAAACTCCTCAATAATGCGATCCAAGTCATTATTTTATTACTATAACATTTCAAAAAAGCTCTGCAAATGTCCGTGATAGTCTCTGTGCGCTGACGCACTATCTGCCAGCTTGTTTACTTATGACCGCCCCGTTATCTGATACCAGGGCCATGTATGACTATTCATGAGATACGCCTTTTTTTTTTTCTTTTGTATCGACTTGTCTCTGCTCCTGTCGCTCCCACTCGGCAACTGAATGGTTTTCTCGGCTTTTTCCGGAGAAAAAACGACTAAACACCTGTTTATTGCGTTGCTATAATGATGTCGGACCCAGTCCGACAAAGGACCTGAGAGGAATAATTGCAATGTCGGACCCAGTCCGACAATGGACCGCAAAGGGTTAAAAGTGCTAAATACGGTTTGCGTCCACACTACGCAGCATTTAATACCGTACTCGAGACCACCTCAGGAGGTATCTCGAGTCCGGTTCTAATTAGATCGCATCAGGTAGTGTGGTTTATCAGAAGTGTGGACGCTGTAATACCGAACTACATTTTTTTGTGTATCCTCCAATATCCCAAAATGTGTTGTGGTATGTTTGGTGAAATACTCAGAGCAGGCGCCTGAAGGACTTGCTATGAGTGTGCACTCCGCACTGGGTATTCATTTTTATGCTTCAAAAAAATCAGTCAGGACATCCCTGTTAAACTAGTGGGGAAAATAACAAAAACACAACGTTAAATTAGGCGACTGCAAAAATGAAATGCTGGATAAGGGCGTCTGCTAATAAATAAATAAATAAATAATAATAATAATAATAATAAGTAGGATCGGGGATGAACAAATCACATAATTTGTCAGCTCTGTTTGAAATAAAATTAAGAGGACCAGAATTAGGCTCAGGCAAGATATGAAGGTAAAAACAAAGATGGTTTTGTAATTAACAGCTTTTTCTCTGTTTAATTATAAAACAGAAGCCGCTCAATTTGTTTAAAGGGATTCACCTGATTAAAAATAAAACCTGAAAACTTCAAGCCCTACTTGTGTGTGTGTGTGTTCGGATTTACTTTTTCTGCAATACTTGTTATATTTCATTTATGCAATATGGACCTCTGTTAATAAGGGGGATAACACATTATTTTAAAATAAAATACAGTGCATGGTGGGATACTGTCGTATTAATTTCCACGGTTCGTTGCGCTGCTGGGAATTGTAACTGAACTATTCTAATGGTGTGTGGACGCATTAAGCCTGACTAAACATGAAACGGTACTTCAGTGTGAACGCTTTCAGCTGGATTAATTAGAGCGGTTTCGAGTACGGTTCTCCAGATCGGTTATGTAGTGTGGACAGGGCCTTATTGTACATTACATGTGTTGCTATTTACAAAAATCCTGGCTGGCTATGAATTACTATCTACAATAATTAACGTACACATGCAGTCTTCACTAAAGTCCCAATTTAAAGACAGTATGTTTCGCTGTAGCCCTTGGGATGAAATTGTTAGGTGGCTATTTCATTTTATTGTTTTAATTAGCAGTGGGAGAAAACTGCTTCAGCAAGTACAGTAGAATCTGCCAAAACTGATGGATGCTGAATCTACTATAGATGCTAATGAGAGCCTAACAAATACAAAAGAAAAACGAGGGAAACGCAGATCTTTTCACGAAAGCTGGGAGACTTTGTATAAATGGATTTTATATTTTTAAACGCTGCAATAACAGTTGTGCTTGTGAAGCATCCACAGTGTAATTTGACAGAACAGGTGATTTGTTTGCACTGTGCGGGACCTTATTTTCCCCCATTGGTGGTTGAGCCCCGGAGTGCTCACAGAATCACCGCCTGTGCACTTACCCGTTATTAAAGCCTGGTTTTCAAACAAACTGATCGCTTACCAGTACTGTATTGGTATAGAAATGTGTTTTAAAGTAATTTCAGCTTTCAATCACTTAAAATATGCTGCCGATAATGTAAACACCAAGCTACAGACAGCAAGTCCCAAGCTTTAAATGTGTTACTGTTTATAGATAAGAACTCAACTTTTATTATGAATATATTGTGTTATTATGTTTTAACCCTTTGCGGTCCATTTATTAATCGCGCGTCAGGCACGCCAGGTCTAATTAATTTTCACACGCGCAGTTAATTTTATACGCGCTGTTTAAAAGTGTTTTTTTTTCACAGTCAAATGGGTTTAAATGGCCCTGCATATCAACAAAGCACTCACTAGGCATCTCCAGCCCCGCCCCACCCTTTCGTTTGCTATAGCGATCAACTATGTAAGAAATAAATAATAATAATAATAGTCGTACATACCGATCGATCATCTCCTGATCACTCGTTTTATCACCAAACTCCTCAATAATGCGATCCAAGTCATTATTTTATTACTATAACATCTGAAAAAAGCTCTGCAAATGTCCATGATAGTCTCAGTGCGCTGATGCACTCAGCCAGCTTGTTTACTATGACCGCCCCGTTATCTGATACCTGATACCATGTATGACTATTCATGAGATACGCCTTTTTTTTTTTTTTTTTCCTCGATTTGTCTCGGCTCCTGTCGCTCCCACTCGGCAATTGAATGGTTTTCTTGGCTTTTTCCGGAGAAAAAACGACTAAACACCCGTTTATTGCGTTGCTATAATGATGTCGGACCCAGTCCGACAAAGGACCTGTGAGGAATAATTGCAATGTCGGACCCAGTCCGACAATGGACCGCAAAGGGTTAAGCAACATACTACGATAATGTTCACTATGGTAATTGTTTGTTTATTAGTTTTCATTTTTGTTTCTGTAAAATGACTACACTTACTTCAAAAGATGCAACGTGTTTCAATAAATTCAAACGATAAACTTCACATCCCGCGCAGAGGGAGAACACAAATGTAAAACGTCATTCAGTGGGGTTGGCATTTCAGGGGAGATGAAGGGAGGTTGCAGTTCAGAGTGTCTGTTTTCTAAGCATTATTTGTGAATGCGTATTCACCACTGCTACACCCATAGCATTTAACGCAAGACTGAACGTGAGAGTATATGTGTAGATTTGTTTTAAGTACTCGCGCAGAGGACTCCTGAGACAGACATCATCTAGTCCTCATCAGATTGAATTCACCTCGGGCAAGCGGGAGTTTCTAACCCTGTATATACAGTTAGTCAAAGGTTTACAACGGAAATTTATAATTTCTAGAAATTTCTCAAAGAATTTAGGAAAAATCTTTTGTAGCAAAAGTTTTGCTTTTGAGATGAGGAAAATACAAAAGTATTCATACCCTTTGATGGTATGATAGTATTGTCTACAAGGTGCTAGAAATTAATGATAATGCAGAACCTAATTCTAGAAAATGCTAGATTGTAGGTGAACATTCTTAGAGTATAAAAGGGTTGAGCATAGGATGATTGCTGTCATTACCAATAAGTCAATGTGGGAAAATGTAGAGAGCTATCTGAAGACTTTAGGCAGAAAATTAATTATTTATTGTCGTAAAACCTGGAGAAGGATACAAGAAGATTTCCAAGCATTTGAGTATCCCAATTTCAACTATTGTTTCTATTATCAAGAAGTACAAGACTCATGGCACTGTCACAATGCTCCCTCAATCTGGAAGAAAGAAGGTTCTTTCACCAAGAACAAGAATAAGAATTATGAGGAAGGTTAATAACAATCTGAGATTGACTGCCAAAGATATTCAAAGTGAATTGGCTGCAAGTGGGACTGGGGTTTCCATTTCAACCATACGTCGGGTATTGCATGGTGAAGGTCTCAATGGTCACAGGCCAAGTAAAAAGCCACTCTTAGGAAAACATCACAAGGACAATCGCTTAAAGTTTGCAAAATGGCATTTGAATGATGGATATGAGTCAGCCATGGTGTTCGTTTTCACTGGGAGAATAACACATTCACACTGGAGAAGTTCAGTGTCAGTCCGCACTGAGATTGTTGTGCCTGGTTGGATCCTGTAAGTGATCGCTTGGGTTCTTGATGTTGGGATTGTTAAAGGGGGGATCGTTATAGTGAAGTTTATATGTAGAAGCTTTTTGTAACTGCGTTCAATGTTTAGCCAAACTTTACTGGGCTGCTACTGTAGACAAAAGCAATGTAAATTGGTCAGTATCGTTGTATTCATTGAAGTATGTTTGTTTTACTGTGTTTGAGAATTAAAGGGATATATATTGAAGACTATAGTTTTGGTTTGAAGTTTAGAGGTGTGTATTTCTGAATGTGCTACACTTCCGCAATTCAGAGTTTTCAGAAACTTGCATGGCTCTCTAGAAATCTACCCGGAGTGTTTCATCATAGGAAGTACAAACGTAGCGAGAAAAAAGCAACAAAACCTGTGTGTGTCCAACAGGCAAAGTGGAACAGGAAAGCTGGTTGCTCCTCGGACAACCTCGCTGGGCGATATGAATTCCACACTCCTGAGATTTCACTGAGTTGTATTCTTGTAACCTTCCAAAAGTATTACAATAGTACATGTCCAGAGAGTAAACGGACTACAGCAGTAATAGACTTTAATTTCAGTGAAATAGAACATTGTCTGAGTTATACTGACAGCAGACAAAAATAGATTCTGAATGCTTTACTGGAAACCCTATTCTCAGTATTATGTTGAATGAAATGGTCGCTGGATATTTTTAAAGCAAGAACATTTGAAGTGTAAACCATAAAAGGTTAGTCTTCATATTGCATTGGAATATGCACTCACTGAAGCTGGGTAAGACCGTAGCACTCTCCCTACACCCATTGTATGCAATGCTGTTACATAAAGTCTGAGCCTCTACTCTGGGGTCTGGACTTGAAACTTGAAGTTCAATGACTGACTAGAAATATCTTCAGTAAATGTATAAAGTTTATAGTTCTGGATGATGGGTTGAGTTTGTTCTCTCTCTCTGTCTCTCAGGTACTGGCGAACGGTCTGGATAACAAGCTGCGTGAGGATCTGGAGAGACTGAAGAAGATCAGGGCTCACAGGGGCCTGCGCCACTTCTGGGGGTAAGAGACCAATAAACCCTGTTGCACACAATGTCTGCCGTCAATACCATTGTTGAGGATTTCATACAACAGCTGTTTGGAGTCACATGAGCTACCAAGCTGAGTGGAGCTGCTGGTGCTACTTGGTATAGCAGCTTAACTAAGGATTACAGTTCATGAAGCATACAGACCTTCGTCTTGAATTGTATACTGATCCTGTTTAGTATCAATAATTGTCAAGTGCAAACTCTGACATTCTTTGTTATGTTTTCAAATAGTTTCCTTTTATTAAAGGACATTGTACTATTTGGGTAAATGTCACAAAGACTGACAGTGACCACAGTCGGTCCTCAAGCAGAATGACTGATATCAGTGTGAAGTCAGACACACAAGCTGCACGTAACTTCCTATGATAAATGGGACCCTTTAATTCTCATAGCTCGAACTGGAGGAGCTTCCTAAATCACACAAGAATCTCGCAAACCTAAAACGGTGTGGTATTCCAGTAGAAAATTAAGATGTGTGAAGATTATTTAATTTAATTTCAATTATTTTTTTTAAAACAAGCTTTATTCAGTTAAGCAAGTTATTCAGTTAAGAATACAATTAGTCAGTGTGTTAAAGAAATGTACTTCCCCTCTCTCCCTCTCCGCAGCCTGCGTGTGCGCGGTCAGCACACCAAGACCACTGGCAGGAGAGGCCGCACTGTCGGTGTGTCCAAGAAGAAGTAACCCTCTCTCCCCTCCGCCCACGACACCGTTTCAATAAAGTCTAGAAAAAAAATGAACTTTTGTGTTTTATTTTCTTTAATGCACGAACATGTCTGTCACTCCCTCTGCATGGTGAACACGAGGACTGCCTGGATCTTCAATCTTTAATGAATTGCTCCTAGCCTCCTATAAACTTGCCAGTCCCTGGGCTTTCATTGGAGAAAAAAAACAAACTGACACAGAATATGGATCTGTATAAGGAAATGCTTTTTCATTTTTTTATTGTATTTTCTGAAAGGCACAAAATCCTGTGTAATACAAAAGCACAATTTTGGTGCACTTCTAGTTGCATACTTCCAGTTTTTCAAATTTGGATCCCTTTTGCCACGATCAGGCTGAGCACTGAGCTTGGTCTAATTTGGAGGGGTCGGGTGTTCAAGCCAATGTTCTTGGTGATTTATCATGATAGTGTTTTTTTTTGTGGTGTTGGTGCAGCAGACAAAACAGTTTCTTTGTTTGTTTCCTATACCTTTAGTTTTAGAACTTTTAAGTTAAAGTTGAGGTATGTACTAGACTATACACAAAAAATTATTAAAACCATTAGAAAAAGTTGACAAATTGTGCAGTCTCTTATAATTCTAAACTCCATAAATAAAGTTTTCCTTTTATGCACCTTGATTGTTCACAAGTCCATAAACAAAGGAATGCAGTCATCTTGACAGTTCATTTCAGGTCAACATGACTTCAAGCCAGGCTATCTTTATCTAAATGTATTTATCTAAATGCTTTAAGTCTGAGAAACAAAATGTTAGAACTTGAAGCTACTGCACTAACAAGTAACTACGATGTGATAGGTGTTACAGAAACTTGGGTGTCAGAGTGATGGAGACGAATATAATATTAGTGGGTACACACTGTATAGGAAAGACAGGCAGGACAGAAGAGGCGGAGGGGTAGTGCTATGCATAAGAAATAGTCTTGAAGCCCAGGTGTTAAATCAGGACAAAGAAAACAATGCAGAATCTATATGGGTCAGAATAATGGACACAAATTCAAAGGGCATAATAATAGGAGCATGCTATAGACCGCCAAATTCAGACGCTGAGCAAAATAATCTTATAGAATGACATTCGAAATGCATGTAGAAAAGGAGAAGCCATACTAATGAGGGATTTAAACTTCCCCCGTATAAAATGGGAAAACCTGATGGGGAGCACGATGGACGAAATTGAAATGGTGGAAATGACAAATGACTGCTTCCTAACGCAATTTGTCAATAATGAAGACAGAATAACTAAAACAGAGGTCAGAGAGCCATTGGCAAACTCAGACCACAACATAGTCTCATTTGAAATATTTTTTAAAACCCCAAAAGTAATGACTAAAGCTAAGGTTTACAATTTTAGAAAAGCAAACTATGAAACCGAGACTAACAGAAGTAGTTTGGAGTAAAATAGATAAAACATCCACAGAAAAAGGATGGCTGTTTTTTAAAAATGTAGTACTAGAGGCGCAAAACAATTACATCCCAAAAGTAGAGAAATCTAAATCTAAAACAAAATGGCCAAAATGGTTTAATAGATCAATTAAAAAAAATATTCAGCGAAAACAGTCACTTTACAGAGCGTTTAAAAGGGACCAAAAACAAAGTACACAGAAAGCGTACTTGGCACTGCAAACACAAGTCAAAAAGGAAGTTAGAAAGGCCAAGAGAGAGATAGAAATCAATATTGCTAAGGGGGCTAAAACCAATTCCAAAATGTTTTTCCAATATTATAACAGCAAGAGAATATTCAAAGAGGAGGTTAAATGTTTAAGAGACACAAATGGCAAAATCATAGATGAAGAAAAAATAGCAAATATATTAAATGATTACTTTTCACAGGTTTTTACAAAGGAGGACACGGACAACATGCCCGACATGTCGACCTGTTCCTATCCAATTTTAAATAACTTTAGCATAACAGAGGCAGAAGTGTTAAAGGGACTAGGAGCTCTTAAAATAAACAAATCCCCTGGGCCGGATGAGATCCTCCCAATAGTACTCAAAGAAGTTATTTACAAACCGCTAACCAAGATCATGCAACAGTCTCTTGACACAGGGGTTGTACCGACAGACTGGAAAATAGCAAACGTAATACCGATCCACAAAAAGGGTGACAAAACCCAACCAGGTAACTACAGACCAATAAGCCTGACTTCTATTATATGTAAACTTAAAGAAACTAGAATAAGATCTAAATGGAAAATTACCTATATGGTAACAATATCCTGGGAGACAGTCAGCATGGTTTTAGGAAAGGGAGATTGTGTCTAACTAACCTGCTTGATTTTTTTGAGGATGCAACATTGAAAATGGATAATTGCAAAGCATACAACATGGTTTATTTAGATTTCCAGAAAGCTTTTGACAAAGTCCTGCATAAAAGATTAATTCTCAAACTGAACGCAGTAGGGATTCAAGGAAATGCATGCACATGGATTAGGGAGTGGTTAACATGTAGAAAACAGAAAGTACTGATTAGAGGAGAAACCTCAAAATGGAGTGAGGTAACCAGTGGTGTACCACAGGGATCAGTATTAGGTCCTCTGCTATTCCTAATCTACATTAATGATTTAGATTCTGGTATAGTAAGCAAACTTGTTAAATTTGCAGACAACACAAAAATAGGAGGAGTGGCAAACACTGTTGCAGCAGCAAAGGTCATTCAAAATGATCTAGACAGCATTCAAAATTGGGCAGACACATGGCAAATGAAATTTAATAGAGAAAAGTGTAAAGTATTGCATGCAGGCAATAAAAATATGCATTATAAATATCATATGGGAGATACTGAAATTGAAGAAGGGAACTATGAAAAATACCTAGGAGTTTATGTTGACTCAGAAATGTCTTCATCTAGACAATGTGGGGAAGCTATAAAAAAGGCCAACAAGATGCTCGGATATATTGTGAAAAGTGTTGAATTTAAATCAAGGGAAGTAATGTTAAAACTTTACAATGCATTAGTAAGACCTCGCCTAGAATATTGTGTTCAGTTCTGGTCACCTCGTTACAAAAAGGATATTGCTGCTCAAGAAAGAGTGCAAAGAAGCGCAACCAGAATTATCCCGGGTTTAAAAGGCATGTCGTATGCAGACAGGCTAAAATAATTGAATCTATTCAGTCTTGGACAAAGAAGACTACGCGTCGATCTGATTCAAACATTCAAAATCAGAACAGAAATAGGAGGCACTTTTTTACACAGAGAATTGTGAGGGTCTGGAACCAACTCCCCAGTAATGTTGTTGAAGCTGACACCCTGGGATCCTTCAAGAAGCTGCTTGATGAGATTCTGGGATCAATAAGCTACTAACAACCAAACGAGCAAGATGGGCCGAATGGCCTCCTCTCGTTTGTAAACATTCTTATGTTCTTACAACTTGACAGAGCTTGAATAATTTTGCCAAGAAGAATGGGTGAATATTGCACAATCCAGATGTGCAAACCTGATAGAGACTTACCTCAAAAGACTCAGCTGTAATTGCTGCCAAAGGTGGTTCTACCAAGTATTAACTCAGGGGGGTGAATACTTATCTAACCAAGACATTTCCGTTTTTTTAATTTTTCATTAACTGTTGTTTCACAATAAAAATTCTCTTGCCTCTTCCAAGTGTTGAGTAGGTTGTGTAAATCAAAAAAAAAAAAAAAAAAAAATTAAATGCATCAAGATTTCAGGTTGTAACACAACAAACTGAAAACGTCCAAGGGGGGTGAATACTTACTATAGGCACTGTACATAGCGTGATTCATAATTCGTGCAACATTATTTTGCATTGATTTCATTCTACCGAAATGTTTATTGAACAAGTCCCTGGTGGCCAAACGAGTGTCACAGAGTGTCTGTCAGACATGTTCCTTTGCGTCTCACCCTCCACATACCCTCCAGTTTCCATGGTGCTCCCACAACGTTGTGCCAATTATGAATCACCCTGCGTATTTCAATGTGCCAGGTTTACATTTGCAGACACATCTCAAGCACTTACATTTTTTGTTGTTGAAAATGAACTTTACAGTGTTAATTTAACTCACAAGTAAAACCTGGTTTAAACTGCTCTGCAATTGGAGTTTTTATTAATATTATTAAGTTCACAGAATGAATGTAAAACCTGGACTGGCTCAAACTGCTTTGCAATGGGAGTCTTATTATTCATAATAGTAACTTATTTACCATGCAATACCCGTGGATGCTGCACGTACACACACATAAAAGCCACCATCAAAAGTCTATTTGCATGGCACAGGTATGTGATGTATTTTTTATTTTATTTTATTTTTTACAAAGGATGTTGCCTAGATACATAGCAATATTATTTTTCCATATAAAAAGTTAAGGTAATAATTAACAAGGTAAAGCCTGCATAGCCTTAAATCTAGTTTCAATTAAAACCTGTAATGGAACAGAAGTCCAGTTACCCAACAGTAAGTGGAAGTGCTACGGAATGGGTTTCTTATATCCAGCCCTGGAGTGACTCAAGACTCAAATTCTCTTCACATCATGAAAACACGGCCATCACTGTAACAGCCTGTATGTTACTAGAAACAGGTCAAATCAATTTGTGAAAGAAAGGGAAGAAGAATTAAATATATATTTAACAAAAAAACAGACAGTCACACGCAAACAGTAGTTGTGGTCAAAGAGTCTTAATAACAGGAATACAAAACTTCAGTCCTCAGTCTTCCAAAAAAAAAAAACAGAAACCCCAAAACGCAGCTCTTCCACTGAAGATCCTTCCGCTGGGTTTTTAAACACAGTCTTTCTCCCGAGTTTTGCATGTGTGTGTTTCCGTTTCATTTTGAGTGTGTCAGTGAGTGAGTGCTTGCCCGAGTTTTGCATGCCTGTGTTTCCGTTTCATTTTGAGTGTGTCAGTGAGTGAGTGCTTGCCCGAGTTTTGCATGCCTGTGTTTCCGTTTCATTTTGAGTGTGTCAGTGAGTGAGTGCTTGCCCGAGTTTTGCATGCCTGTGTTTCCGTTTCATTTTGAGTGTGTCAGTGAGTGAGTGCTTGCCCGAGTTTTGCACGTGCGTGTTTGTTTCATTTTGAGAGCGGCAGTGAGTGAGTGCTTGCGTACGAGCGAGAAAGGTAAGAGAGGGAGAGGGAAGCAGGGAGGAAGGGAAGGGGGGGTGTGCACGCCTCTGCCCATCACTTCTGCTCTTTAGTGGGGGCGTAGTACAGTTCGAGGGGCTTGCTCACTTTCCAGTATTTTTCGTTGACAAGTTCCAGCGTCAGGGATCCATTCAGTGTCTGTGAAGACAAAAGACATGAGGAGAGGGTTCAGCTCATGATACAACTACTGCACACCTGTATACTGGTCTGATGAGGAGAGGGTTCAACTCACGATACAACTACTGCACACCTGTATACTGGTCTGATGAGGAGAGGGTTCAACTCACGATACAACTACTGCACACCTGTATACTGGTCTGATGAGGAGAGGGTTCAACTCATGATACAACTACTGCACACCTGTATACTGGTCTGATGAGGAGAGGGTTCAACTCATGATACAACTACTGCACACCTGTATACTGGTCTGATGAGGAGAGGGTTCAACTCACGATACAACTACTGCACACCTGTATACTGGTCTGATGAGGAGAGGGTTCAACTCATGATACAACTACTGCACACCTGTATACTGGTCTGATGAGGAGAGGGTTCAACTCATGATACAACTACTGCACACCTGTCTACTGGTCTGATGAGGAGAGGGTTCAACTCATGATACAACTACTGCACACCTGTCTACTGGTCTGATGAGGAGAGGGTTCAACTCACGATACAACTACTGCACACCTGTATACTGGTCTGATGAGGAGAGGGTTCAACTCACGATACAACTACTGCACACCTGTATACTGGTCTGATGAGGAGAGGGTTCAACTCACGATACAACTACTGCACACCTGTATACTGGTCTGATGAGGAGAGGGTTCAACTCATGATACAACTACTGCACACCTGTCTACTGGTCTGATGAGGAGAGGGTTCAACTCATGATACAACTACTGCACACCTGTCTACTGGTCTGATGAGGAGAGGGTTCAACTCATGATACAACTACTGCACACCTGTATACTGGTCTGATGAGGAGAGGGTTCAACTCATGATACAACTACTGCACACCTGTCTACTGGTCTGATGAGGAGAGGGTTCAACTCATGATACAACTACTGCACACCTGTATACTGGTCTGATGAGGAGAGGGTTCAACTCATGATACAACTACTGCACACCTGTATACTGGTCTGATGAGGAGAGGGTTCAACTCATGATACAACTACTGCACACCTGTATACTGGTCTGATGAGGAGAGGGTTCAACTCATGATACAACTACTGCACACCTGTATACTGGTCTGATGAGGAGAGGGTTCAACTCACGATACAACTACTGCACACCTGTATACTGGTCTGATGAGGAGAGGGTTCAACTCACGATACAACTACTGCACACCTGTATACTGGTCTGATGAGGAGAGGGTTCAACTCATGATACAACTACTGCACACCTGTATACTGGTCTGATGAGGAGAGGGTTCAACTCACGATACAACTACTGCACACCTGTATACTGGTCTGATGAGGAGAGGGTTCAACTCACAATACAACTACTGCACACCTGTATACTGGTCTGATGAGGAGAGGGTTCAACTCATGATACAACTACTGCACACCTGTATACTGGTCTGATGAGGAGAGGGTTCAACTCATTTACAACTACTGCACACCTGTATACTGGTCTGATGAGGAGAGGGTTCAACTCATTTACAACTACTGCATACCTGTATACTGGTCTGATGAGGAGAGGGTTCAACTCACGATACAACTACTGCACACCTGTATACTGGTCTGATGAGGAGAGGGTTCAACTCACGATACAACTACTGCACACCTGTATACTGGTCTGATGAGGAGAGGGTTCAACTCACGATACAACTACTGCACACCTGTATACTGGTCTGATGAGGAGAGGGTTCAACTCATGATACAACTACTGCACACCTGTATACTGGTCTGATGAGGAGAGGGTTCAACTCATGATACAACTACTGCACACCTGTATACTGGTCTGATGAGGAGAGGGTTCAACTCATGATACAACTACTGCACACCTGTATACTGGTCTGATGAGGAGAGGGTTCAACTCTATTTTGTATTTTGTATTCTGTTTGCTAAACATGTTGCTTTTGTGGCATTTTGACTGTACCCTCAGCCAAAAGACAACCATTTTGTCCTTACATTCCTAAAATGTTTTAGTTCACCTCTAAATCCAAAGAGCCACACTGCAGAGTTGTGGAGCCCCTGTCCTCCACCAGCGGCTCTCAGACTGGGGTTCAAGGACCCCTGGGAGTCTGCAGGAAATTCTGGAAACTTCTATTTTATGTACAAGAAAAGGACTACACAGAAAGCACATACATTAAAGAGCCAAAGTTTTTCTTTCTTGTTTGTGGTTTTCCTTTTTTCTCAGTGTGTGTGTTTGTGTCTGTCTCAGTGTGTGTGTGTGTGTGACTCAGTGTGTGTCTGTCTCAGTGTGTGTGTGTGTGTGTGTGTGTGTCTGTCAGTGTGTGTGTGTGTGTGTGTGTGTCTGTCTCAGTGTGTGTGTGTGTGTGACTCAGTGTGTGTCTGTCTCAGTGTGTGTGTGTGTGTGTGTGTGTCTGTCAGTGTGTGTGTGTGTGTGTGTCTGTCTCAGTGTGTGTGTGTGTGTGACTCAGTGTGTGTCTGTCTCAGTGTGTGTGTGTGTGTGTGTGTGTGTCTGTCTCAGTGTGTGTGTGTGTGTGTCTGTCAGTGTGTGTGTGTGTGTGTGTGTATGTCTGTCTCAGTGTGTGTGTGTGTGTGACTCCGTTTGTGTGTCACTCCATGTGTGTGTGTGTGTGTTTGTGGGTGGGTGTGTCTCAGTGTGTGTGTATGTGCGAGTGTGTGTCTCAGTGTGTGTGTGTGTGTATGTGTGTGCGAGTGTGTGTCTCAGTGTGCGAGTGTGTGACTCAGTGTGTATGTGTATGTGTGTGCGAGTGTGTGTCTCAGTGTGTGTGTGTCTCAGTGTGTGAGTGTGTGTCTCAGTGTGTGTGTGTCTCAGTGTGCGAGTGTGTGTCTCAGTGTGTGTGTGTGCGTGTTTCTCAGTGCGTGCCTCATGCACGCCCTGCATATCTCTCAGCGGGTACACGTACAGTGAACTGGCCTCCGGAGGTGGTGATGTAGATGGTGTACTGCTTCTCGCTCACTTCCTCCAGGCTGACGGCCCCGCCCCCAGCACTGCTCTCCAGCGCCCTCTGCTGCTCCTCCAGGGCAATGCGCAGGGCCAGGTACTTGGACAGGTGGTCAACTGTGGCGTTGGCTGTGGTCTTCACATACCTGCAAGTGAGCGAGGAGAACGCAGAGAGACAGACAGACAGTCAGGGGTCATTATAAATAACCCTGTAAATATATGGTTTCTAAATTAAATGTTTAAACCTGCTGGCTAAACCGACGCTTACCGTTTAAACTGACACGCACATTTTAATAACTATTTATATTCTACTTCTTTCTATTTTACTTTTGTATTCATTTATATTGATTTTTACACAAAGTATTCATTTAGTTATAGTGCGTTAAAATGCATCGCAGTACTAGAAATAAAATAAACGAGATTAACGTTTTTATTAATTGTAAAAAACACATTTTTAAAACAATAATCAATGCATGAGGTGCGCTCCAAATATGTTTTTAACCCTTTAAATCCTTAACAGATTTAACAGGAACATAAACATACCCACTGACTGCAAATAAAACAATAAATACATCAGAGGTCTGATCAGATGATTGTTTTATCTGATTGTACCGACTCATCTATTAACTGACTAGCTTTAAAAAACAACTACACACTAAGTGATGCACTGCTCAGACACGGGGAGCTCTGTGTTGAAAAGGTGGGGACACACTGGGGTATCTGATTAGACACGGGGGGGTCTGTGTTGAAAAGGTGGGGACACACTGGGGTATCTGATTAGACACGGGGGGTCTGTGTTGAAAAGGTGGGGACACACTGGGGTATCTGATCAGACACGTGGGGCTCTGTGTTGAAAAGGTGGGGACACACTGGGGTATCTGATTAGACACGTGGGGCTCTGTGTTGAAAAGGTGGGGACACACTGGGGTATTTGATTAGACACGGGGGGGCTCTGTGATTAAAAGGTGGGGGGACACTGGGGTATCTGATTAGACACGTGGGAGCTCTGTGTTGAAAAGCTGGGGACACACTGGGGTATCTGATTAGACACGGGGGGTCTCTGTGTTGAAAAGGTGGGGACACACTGGGGTATATGATTAGACACGGGGGGCTCTGTGTTGAAAAGGTGGGGACACACTGGGGTATCTGATTAGACACGGGGGGGCTCTGTGTTGAAAAGGTGGGGACACACTGGGCCCCTGTGTGCATTTGTGTGTTATGTGTTGTATGTTGCGTGCGTGTGTTAATGTTGGTGTATAGATTGGTACACGGGATATAAACGGGTCTGTGTTTCACGTGTATTTAAAAAGTGTAGATTTGTATTTAGGCACGAGGAGGGCACAAATCACTTCACGTGCTGGTTAAATGTAATATGTGAGCACGGGGTTGCACAGAATTAATTCACGTGCTGGGATTCAAGTGAATAATTAATTAGTAATTGAATCCCAGCACAACAGTATATATAGACGCACATTTCATTCAGTCGGGGTTGTGTGTTCGGTGAGTGAAGAACGGGAGAGAGGAGGAGAAAGAAAGTAAAATAACGTAACGTAAATAAGTGTTTAAACTCACCGTGTGTGTTTGTCTGTCCGTGCACCGTTTGTTAAGTGTCTAGTCCGTTTTGTTCGTCTATTTATTTTGGCCTCAAGTGCCGTGTGCTGTGTTTTGTTGTTTCAAACCTTTTATTTTCCGTTCTGTTTATTAAATGCTGAGCGAAAGCATTCGCTCAGCTTCACCAAACCACACATCTCTGTCTTTATTTCCTGCTTCTGGTCTGACGCCACCCACTCCGGCCGTCTTTGTGACAATGCCCCAGCTACAGAAACTGCCCCCCCTACCTTTGAAACCAAAGTTACGCCCCTGGTATTATACCTTTCTAACAGCTGAGAATCTGAAATTAAGAGAATAACGTTGATGAAATATACCCTACATCGAAAATTCATTTCTCTTTAGAAATGTCTCCATATGTAGTGATCTCCAACCTAAAAACTGTAAAGTATCAGTGGTAGCCACAACCCTCAGGAAGTCGGATCAGAAAGAATTGTATAAATATCATGTCTGGTTTTCATTTTATACCACATTGTTTGACGGGTGTGTAATGTGAAGAAGTTCACCATCAGATAGATCTGTCCACTCATCAATATCTTCTGTAATTCCTGGTTATGTAAAGCAATGTAGTCTGCTCTCCGGTAATGCTGCGCTTTAAAATCATGATATATACAGCAATCAAAACCAAAACCTACGATACTGAAATGCTGCAGCTCATAATAAAATGTATCTCTATTGGCCTGAGGCTTTAATGAAATGCATTTTGATTGGAGAGTCATCCACGATGTTTAGCCTATAAATATTTCATTACAGTTGATATTTTGTTCATTTATTTTTGGGTTTATAAACATTGTGGATGGTTTCTGATAAGCTTGTACTTGTGATCGTTGAATCTCCCGAAAAAAATAATAATAACAATTTGTCGAGCTTTCTGTCTATCTAACTTTACTTTTGAAAGTATATAAAAACCATCCCTGATTGGTTGTTGCTGCCTTTGGAGAGGTCAGTCATTTGGTAAGCAACCAATGGTTGTTTAAAAAGACTTAACCCTTTGCGGTCCATTGTCGGACTGGGTCCGACATTGCAATTATTCCTCACAGGTCCTTTCATTATAGCAACGCAATAAACGGGTGTTTAGTCGTTTTTTCTCCGGAAAAAGCCGAGAAAACCATTCAATTGCCGAGTGGGAGCGACAGGAGCTGAGACAAGCCGGAAAAAAAAAAAAAAAAAAAAAGGCGTATCTCATGAATAGTCATACATGGTATCAGGTATCAGATAACGGGGCGTTCATAGTAAACAAGCTGGCTGAGTGCGTCAGCGCACAGAGACTATCATGGCCGTTTGCAGAGCTTTTTTCAGATGTTATAGTAATAAAATAATGACTTGGATCGCATTATTGAGGAGTTTGGTGATAAAACGAGTGATCAGGAGATGATCGATCGGTATGTACGACTATTATTATTATTATTATTATTTATTTATTACATAGGTGAACGCTATAGCAAACGAAAGGGTGGGGCGGGGCTGGAGATGCCTAGTGAGTGCTTTGTTGATATGCAGGGCCATTTAAACCCGTTTGACTGTGAAAAAAAATACTTTTAAACAGCGCGTGTGAAAATTAATTAGACCTGGCATGCCTGACGCGCAGTTAATAAATGGACTGCAAAGGGTTAAAATGGGCGTCTAAGGTCAACATTACATCTTCGTAAATATATGAACGATTTCTAGCGACGCTGTAGCGGAAGGGTTAAACTGATAGTAAAACCAGGAATGGATCTGCAATGGAAGTCTTATTTCCATCCCTGCATTATACCCCCTCGATTGAGATCCGATTAGCTGACCGCTGTGTCTCGCTGATCGGTTCTCCGATTCCACCCCGACTGATCTCCAGTCTCGTTCACCGCCCCCTCACCTGGTCTGCGAGTACTGATCCTTGTCCACCAGTAGGGGGTGTGGCCTGAAGACCAGTTCAATCTCAGAGCTGGATGATTCGTGGGGGCTGGTCACGCCCCCCTCGTGTGACTGGTCGAGGTCAGGGCAGGACTCGTCAGAGGCCTTGGAGCGCTTGCGACTGGGCCCCGCCTCCTGGGCGGCGCTGTGGGTGGAGCCGTGGCTCAGATGGGAGCGGCTGTCACAGTTGTCCTCCGCGCCGCTGAACGTGGTGTTGTCAGACTCCTGCTGATGCTTCCGCACGCGCTGTGCTCTGAAACACGAGGTAGCTTGGTCAGCACTGCAGTTATAAAGCTTACAAAACACTGCCTTCACACAGCATGCACATGAAAAAACACTGCCTTCACACAGCCTGCACATGAAAACACTGCCTTCACACAGCCTGCACATGAAAAAACACTGCCTTCACACAGCCTGCACATGAAAAAACACTGCCTTCACACAGCCTGCACATGAAAAAACACTGCCTTCACACAGCATGCACATGAAAAAACACTGCCTTCACACAGCATGCACATGAAAAAACACTGCCTTCACACAGCTTAGGACACTGACTTTACAAGGCTCAGTCAGGAAAAACAGATATTTACTAATGTAAAATCCTGTCCTCTATGCTGCAGCCCAGTTCAGATACGGAGTGCAGTGCTGTATGTTGCACTGTATTGTACTGTACCTGTGCATGGCCTGCATCTTGAGCCCCTCCTCGATGCTGGAGCTCAGGGCCTGCTGGTTGTGCAGCCGGCTCAGCCTGGCCAGCACTCTATCCTGGTGCGCCTCGTACTCGTCCCGGCTCGGGTAGATCTTGGAGATGAGGGCGTCGAAGTTCGGGTCAGGGCGTAGGGAGCGTTTCGAGACAAGCTTTTTACGACACGTTGGACACTCCTTGTTACTACGTGGTCAGAAATGAAACAAACTGACAGGCGTCACCATACACAGGTCTATTTTACTGTATTTATCCTTAATTATACAGGATAAGCAATTACAGTCACATGGATGCAGTGCATTCAGTATAGCTTGCTGTTTTACAGTGGGATCCTGTGCTGCACTTCAGTAAAAGCTATACTGACTGAGCGCTCCTCCACAGCAGGCAGGTGCTGACACTCCGGGGAGGCTGGGAAGCACCATTGATATACTGAATAATCAAAGGGTACTTACACAGGACGTTTTCAATAGTCTTTAATAAAATGTCTTCAAAACACTCTTAAGTGGCAAATTTAGTGTTACTAGAAACTAGGGGTGCAACAATGAATCGATGCATTGATTGATCATCTGTCCTTAAATTTCCCGAGCTTCGATTACATATTGGTGAATCGATGCACAGAAGTCTCCTGTTGCCGGTTTACATTAAAACCTTGAGTGCGTTCGAGTGCTAGTACGGTAGATTAGCGTGTTGCTAGGATACACACTTTAGGTCTCTACATTCGCGTTTTGTTTTAAATCTATTACATCTACCGATTACCTTCTTTTGTTTAAAGCATGTTGTGTTTGGATTACACGGCAATATTATATAAAAAGAAGCTGAATTTAGTACGATAGTTAAATTAGTCAGGATTTGTGAGATTAGTTTAATGTTGTGCTTTTGGACATAAAATGTTAGTACAATAATGAACAACCATAGTTCAGATAGAAATGACTTCTGTTAAAACATAGTATTTTTTATTATTATTACAATGTTAAAGGAACATATTATTTTCAGTTGTTAAAACTCAAGTCCTTTGTATTTCTTTTTTTTAAATCAGAAGTGTTCTAATTTGAATGTAAGTTGTGTCTTTTTGCTTAATGCACAACAGTGTTTTTAGTTATCATACACATGGGAGAAGTCATGCGCAAAAAACACTCATTATCATATAACAGACGTATCCCCCCAACTCAACACGACACGACCATCATGACAGTAAACAGACACAATGAAGCGTTCTTACCTTTGTTTAAGTTAGTGATCAGCAGATGTGTCAGCTGCACGAAGAGCACAGCGTGTGTTTTTCACTAACTCCACTGTGCAGAATAAATGATTTTTTTTCTATGGGTAAATATCGGGACTTTCTTCCAATGCATCGGGACGCGGGACAATTGCTAGGAAATCGGGACTGTCCCAACCATATAGGGACTGTTGGCATGTATGTTATCGTTGATAATTGCCTATATAGTAATCAAATACGAAATTAGTGTGCCAATTGCACCACTACTAAAATGCTTGGACTAAAGGTCTTTCTCAATGTCTTTTAATCAAAACGCTAGTCCTTAGTAGTTCAATAACTTTAACACTACTGCTGTAGTTATGATATGCATTGCGTTATGCAGGTCCTGATACGATATGAATCACAATCCATGTGGAGGTCCTCTACTGACGGACTGGTCATGCCTTCCCTCCACTCTCCCTCCTTCCGTGCCTCTCCTTCTCTTCCCTAGCCCCTCTGTGTTGGAACCAGCTACAGGAGAACTTCAGGACGGCTCCGTCTCTCTCTGCCTTCCGCCACCTCCTCAAGAGCCCCCTGTTTAGCCTGCGCTTGTAGATCTCGTAATCTACCCCTGCTACTATGCATTGGACTTCCCTGATCTACGCATTACTGGATCCTCAGCTAATGCACTTTCACTATTTTATCATTGTTGATATAACTTGTTGTAATCTTAACTTGCTGCATCCTTGTTCAGATTGTATTTTAGTAATATTATTTGCACTTACATTAAACTATACTATATTATATATTAAGTTTGCATTGTAACCCTGTACTGCTCATTGCAACACCTGCAAGTCATCTTGGATAAAGGTGTCCGCCAAATAAATAAATAATTATAATAAATTATATACAAATGATACATACCTGTATTACAATACATCATTTAAGGAAGTATCACGATTCAGATACCCAACGAATCATTACAACCCTAATAGTTATATGTTAAATAGACAGGGAGAGTGGACACTGAGGCTGCCCTGCATTGGGCTTTTCTGCATTGCGGTGTGTTCCTCTGTATTGTATTGCATTGTGTTGTGGTGTGTTCCTCTGTATTGCATTGTGTTGTAGTGTGTTCCTTTGTATTGCATTGTGTTGTGGTGTGTTCCTCTGTATTGCATTGTGTTGTGGTGTGTTCCTCTGTATTGCATTGTGTTGTGGTGTGTTCCTCTGTATTGCATTGTGTTGTGGTGTGTTCCTATGTATTGCATTGCATTGTGTTGTGGTGTGTTCCTCTGTATTGCATTGTGTTGTGGTGTGTTCCTCTGTATTGCATTGTGTTGTGGTGTGTTCCTCTGTATTGCATTGTGTTGTAGTGTGTTCCTTTGTATTGCATTGTGTTGTGGTGTGTTCCTCTGTATTGCATTGTGTTGTGGTGTGTTCCTCTGTATTGCATTGTGTTGTGGTGTGTTCCTCTGTATTGCATTGTGTTGTAGTGTGTTCCTTTGTATTGCATTGTGTTGTGGTGTGTTCCTCTGTATTGCATTGTGTTGTGGTGTGTTCCTCTGTATTGCATTGTGTTGTGGTGTGTTCCTCTGTATTGCATTGTGTTGTGGTGTGTTCCTCTGTATTGCATTGTGTTGTGGTGTGTTCCTTTGTATTGCATTGTGTTGTGGTGTGTTCCTCTGTATTGCATTGTGTTGTGGTGTGTTCCTCTGTATTGCATTGTGTTGTGGTGTGTTCCTCTGTATTGCATTGTGTTGTGTTCCTCTGTATTGCATTGTGTTGTGGTGTGTTCCTCTGTATTGCATTGTGTTGTGGTGTGTTCCTCTGTATTGCATTGTGTTGTGGTGTGTTCCTCTGTATTGCATTGTGTTGTGGTGTGTTCCTCTGTATTGCATTGTGTTGTGGTCTGTTCCTCTGTATTGCATTGTGTTGTGGTCTGTTCCTCTGTATTGCATTGTGTTGTGGTGTGTTCCTCTGTATTGCATTGTGTTGTGGTGTGTTCCTCTGTATTGCATTGTGTTGTGGTGTGTTCCTTTGTATTGCATTGTGTTGTGGTGTGTTCCTCTGTATTGCATTGTGTTGTGGTGTGTTCCTCTGTATTGCATTGTGTTGTGGTGTGTTCCTTTGTATTGCATTGTGTTGTGGTGTGTTCCTCTGTATTGCATTGTGTTGTGGTGTGTTCCTCTGTATTGCATTGTGTTGTGGTGTGTTCCTCTGTATTGCATTGTGTTGTGTTGTGTTCCTCTGTATTGCATTGTGTTGTGGTGTGTTCCTCTGTATTGCATTGTGTTGTGGTGTGTTCCTCTGTATTGCATTGTGTTGTGGTCTGTTCCTCTGTATTGCATTGTGTTGTGGTGTGTTCCTCTGTATTGCATTGTGTTGTGGTGTGTTCCTCTGTATTGCATTGTGTTGTGGTGTGTTCCTCTGTATTGCATTGTGTTGTGGTGTGTTCCTCTGTATTGCATTGTGTTGTGGTGTGTTCCTCTGTATTGCATTGTGTTGTGGTGTGTTCCTCTGTATTGCATTGTGTTGTGGTGTGTTCCTCTGTATTGCATTGTGTTGTGGTGTGTTCCTCTGTATTGCATTGTGTTGTGGTGTGTTCTTCTGTATTGCATTGTGTTGTGGTGTGTTCCTCTGTATTGCATTGTGTTGTGGTGTGTTCCTCTGTATTGCATTGTGTTGTGGTGTGTTCCTCTGTATTGCATTGTGTTGTGGTGTGTTCCTCTGTATTGCATTGTGTTGTGGTGTGTTCCTCTGTATTGCATTGCATTGTGTTGTGGTGTGTTCCTATGTATTGCATTGCATTGTGTTGTGGTGTGTTCCTCTGTATTGCATTGTGTTGTGGTGTGTTCCTCTGCATTGCATTGTGTTGTGGTGTGTTCCTCTGTATTGCATTGCATTGTGTTGTGGTGTGTTCCTCTGCATTGCATTGTGCTGTATTGCATTGCATTGTGTTGTGTTGTGCTGTGTTGCACTGTGCAGTATTGCATTGCATTGCGTTCCATTGTATTGATTTTCATCGTGTTGTGTTTCTCTGCATTGCCTTGCACTGTGTGGGGTTGCATTGAGTTTCTTACCCGCTGCGCAGTGCGGTGACGATGCAGTCGGAGCAGAAGCGGTGCAGACACTCCTTGGTGGTCATGGTGTTCTTCAGCATGTCCAGGCAGATGGGGCACATGAGCTCGCTGTGCAGGCTGCGTGGGGACACCGCGATCTCAGTGCCGTCCATGACCGCCTCCTGCAGGACACACAGCACAGCACAGTGAGGGGCGGGGGGGATGCTACTTATTCATTCATTACTTAATTCATTCAATGTTTCTTTTTATCTTTCTTTCAAGCTCTCAATCTTTCTTTTAATCCATTTCAATATTTTCTGTCTATCTCTCAATCATAACTTTTTTTGAAAATGAAAATTAACTTTTACAATAAGAAAATGAAATACCATCACAAAAATGTTCATTGACATCATACAACTGTTTTTAAAATTCAAAAATCAGATCCACTGATTATAAAATCACACAAGAAATGAAAGCAACACAGACACCTGCAGCACAGCTTATTACAAACTGTGCAGAAAGGGAGGCCCTGGCAGCATGAAGGTAAGAAAACACCACTCTAACACATCAGAATGTAGGCTAGTATCTACAAAGAGCCCAGCTAAAAAAAAATACAAATGAAGCTGAATTCCAGCAGTGGCTTATCCTGACAGGGTATATAGGCTGAACAAGTCAACCCCTAAGGAACTTCACACAGAGTAGAAATATAAAAGAAACCAATTCAGTGTCAAACATTTCAACTAGAAGCAGGGCTGGATTAACGCATAGGCAAACCAGACACTGCCGAGGCCCAAAGTCATGGGGGGGGGGGGCAAAGTCATGGGGGGGGCCAAAGTCATGGGGGGGGCCAAAACAAAAAGGTTTTTTTTTTTTTTTTTTAAACAGATATGGAATTGCGTGCAAACTGGAAGAACTTCACTCACTGACATTTCAGCTGAGGCCGTGTATCGCACTCAAATCAAACTGGCTGACCCAATACTTGTGTCTTGCTCACTTTCGCGCAGCGACACAACTACATTCCAGGTCAGTCAGTGTGATTTTGCTTGAATACAGCAAACAATGTCTCTTTCATGGGCAGCAAAGCATAAACACAAGAAACAGGAAGAAGAATGCAAGCGGCAAAGGGGGGCATTAGAAATATTTTTACAAATCTGTGCTGAAAGCACCGAACTGCCAAAAACATTATCCCTGACCCTGGAGAGAGAGAATTTTCTTTAACGAAGCGTGTCAAAAAACACCTCCGATCAACAGCAAAGCAAGGAAAGCAAACTGCCTTCGCTGTATTGAAGATTGAGAAAGAAGTAAGCCACGTTCAACTGCATTTGGCTTAAGGTTGCCAACTGTCCATTAAGGCCAGTCTGAAAAAAGTCACATTTTAACACTAAAACATAAATAAATTAAAACAAATGTCCATTATTTTTAATCTAAATAAATATGGTATACTGTATTTTGTATTGCTTGCAGCTTTCCCGATCAGCTCGAATGATATATACCTTGGGCAGCAGTGTGGAGTAGTGGTTCGGGCTCTGGACTCTTGACCAGAGGACCGTGGGTTCAATCCCAGGTGGGGGACACTGCTGCTGTACCCTTGAGCAAGGTACTTTACCTAGATTGCTCCAGTAAAAACCCAACTGTATAAATGGGTAATTTTATGTAAAAATAATGTGTAAAAAATAATGTAATTGTATGTAAAAATAATGTGATATCTTGTAACAATTGTAAGTCGCCCTGGATAAGGACGTCTGCTAAGAAATAAATAATAATACCTACACCTTATGTGATGACTGTGAAAAGTATCAAAAGAAGAATGCCAATTAACAACACTGTGCTGAAATTATTATATGCATTCTTCATCCATGTAAGTAAACAAAGCATAGCGAGCTCGGGAGAAATCGTCCAACCTGCAATACTTTTTTGTTATTGGAAATATGCTGGATAGCCTAGATGGAATTTATGCAATAACAAGTGACTGACTGACTGATTAAAACTGGCACAAAACTGCGCTCTTGTATATACCTTACGTTTCCTACACTAGCCAAGGTTGCCATTAATATGTTGACTTTGCCACCCAGTACTGCAGAATTATTAACAAGTTTTTTTTGCAGATGAACCTTGTAAAAACAGACGCCAGAAATCAATTGTCTCCAGACATTATGAATGGAATTCTGACAATCAAAACGCATGTTAAAATCAGCACCAGCTTCAAACCAACGATCCAGTCTGCACGTGTCCATATATGACCAGATGAAGTAAATAAGACCTAAAGAAATGTAAGTACACAAAACTAGACTATTTTATGATGTATTTCTATGTATTGTTTCTATTTGTTTTTTAAATGCTGTCTCATATGTATACTTTGACAGAAGCGCCTGTTATAGCAAACATGTATTTTCATTTTAAAACATGGTATCTGGTGCCACCTGAGGAAGCCATGCTTTTTGAGTGTCTTGTACTTCCCGAGGAAGCCATGCTTTTTGAGTGTCTTGTACTTCCCGAGGAAGCCATGCTTTTTGAGTGTCTTGTACTTCCCGAGGAAGCCATGCTTTTTGAGAGTCTTGTACTTCCTCGCTCATTTCACGTGGACAGTGAAATTGAACCCACCCTTCACTGGCTTCTTTCATGTCAATAACCAATCAGCCACTTCCCCTACTGACAGACATGCTTTCAACCACTAACACGCTTTGACCCAGAACACACTGCTGAGGAAAAATGACCCAGGAAGTACAAGTGCAAAGAGAGTGACAGAGACAACACAGACAGACGGCACAAGGAAGTCTAAGAAAGCAAAGTGCAGGGATGGCAATAAGACTCTTGCAGCAGTTTCACCCATGCCAGGTTTTACTACGAGCCAGATAAGCCTCAGTGTCTAGGTATCAAGCTCAGGTGTGTCTTTGCTCACAGTAAAACCAGGAATGGATCAATCTGCTATGCAACGCAAGTCTTATTTCTATCCATGAACAGTTTTGATGATAAGAAGATGAGCATTGGCCAGTCTAGCTCTGCTCTGCTCTTCTCCACTCCTCTCCACTCCACTCCACTCCACTCCACTCCACAGCACGTCTGGGACAGCAAATTGAAACAGGCAGCATTCCAAAAAATATTTTAAGAGTAAGGAGCTTCAATTTAGTAGATTTAACAGTTGCCTTTTTTATTGTATGGGTTTAACAATTCATTATGTATTGATGAATCATGATACTTTCTTTACATGATATAGCGTATCGTAGGTATCGTAAAAAGACCACAACAACAACATCACAGCTCATTGTTGAACCAAATGGTTCTTGAATGAAGGATAAGTGTGTTGCATTGTTGAGTAATACTTAACAAAATGGTCCGTCAGTAAATGATCATTTAATGCATCGCACAAGTAGCCCATCAGGGCCATCCCATGTATGGTGAGACATTAGGGGATTGATACCGTTCCTGTTATGCTATGCTGCATATATCGTAATTACGGTATCCAACGGTTAATGCTATGCTCATGTTCCTATGAACAACATGAAGGAAAAGGTCATTTTCATATGAACACCTGTTTATTCAACGTACAAAACAAGTGTCAGTCCTGCTCCGCTTCCTCACCCAGCCTCACACTGGAGCATTCCATCCATTCCAGTCTACCAGTCTGTCAATCATAGCTGTTTTGCCATTGCATTTTTCTACTGCAAACATGCTTCTAAACCCAGCGATGATACTTGCAGCCTTAGCAGTGTCTGAGGAAGATATTTTTGTGAACTGATTATACTGTATTATAATGGTTTTAAAGGAAACTGTCAACAACACAGAATACAAGTTTCAATGTCTCAATTAGCAGAGACAAGTGACTGCAGCGGGATAGCCTGTTTATAGTATTCAAACTTTTTTAGGTAAGTGAAGAAATCTTTTTTTGTACAAGCTCTGTGTGTGTGTAATACTCATTAGTAACAACATTGGAAGCTTGTTTGTGCAATGTCACGTGAACAGTAGATATAAATCCAATAACATACGTCTTAGTATTGAAATGTATTTTGTACGGTGTTGCTGCACGTATTTGATTTACCCTCTGCTCTCACATAATAATCTGTAATAGCAAATGTTTGTGTTTTAAACAATATGACCAATCACTTCCTAATTCTCTTTACCATCAACTGAACACAGCACTTTATTTTTTTTGTACTAACAAGCGCCACGTTGAGAAGGATCTATCTTAATAGAATAATACACTCTGTGGTAGTGTGCAGCATATATTGTGCAGCTTTAAGATGTTCTTTTAAAGTTTTAAAATTCTGATTGACTTAAAAAAAATGTTAAAATTACTATGCCTTTTTTTCTGTCATAGTAAAATATAAAATAGTTTAAAGAATTCTGTCACAGGCAGTATGATTCTCTTTTTGTTGTGAATTACAGTAACTACAGTAATTTACAGTGGTATTTATCCATTATTTATAAGCCTTATACCATGATATTAAGGTTACGATAATATTTTTTTTGCATATCGTGATCCAGACGCCCTTATCCAGGTCGACTTACAATTGTTACAAGATATCACATTACTTTTACATACAGTTACCCATTTATACAGTTGGGTTTTTACTGGAGCAATCTAGGTAAAGTACCTTGCTCAAGGGTACAGCAGCAGTGTCCCCCACCAAGGAATGAACCCACGACCCTACACATTGTACACATCGTGATCCATATCATATCGTAACCTGCACATCGTGATCAGTATCATATCGTAACCTGCACATCGTGATCCGTATCATATCGTAACCTGCACATCGTGATCCGTATCATATCGTAACCTGCACATCGTGATCCGTATCATATCGTAACCTGCACATCGTGATCCGTATCATATCGTAACCTACACAACGTGATCAGTATCATATCGTAACCTGCACATCGTGATCCGTATCATATCGTAACCTACACATCGTGATCCGTATCATATCGTAACCTGCACATCGTGATCCGTATCATATCGTAACCTGCACACCGTGATCCGTATCATATCGTAACCTGCACATCGTGATCCGTATCATATCGTAACCTGCACATCGCGATCCGTATCATATCGTAACCTGCACATCGCGATCCGTATCATATCGTAACCTGCACATCGTGATCCGTATCATATCGTAACCTGCACATCGTGATCCGTATCATATCGTAACCTGCACATCGTGATCCGTATCATATCGTAACCTGCACATCGTGATCCGTATCATATCGTAACCTGCACATCGTGATCCGTATCATATCGTAACCTGCACATCGTGATCCGTATCATATCGTAACCTGCACATCGTGATCCGTATCATATCGTAACCTGCACATCGTGATCCGTATCATATCGTAACCTGCACATCGTGATCCGTATCATATCGTAACCTGCACATCGTGATCCGTATCATATCGTAACCTGCACATCGTGATCCGTATCATATCGTAACCTGCACATCGTGATCCGTATCATATCGTAACCTGCACATCGTGATCCGTATCATATCGTAACCTGCACATCGTGATCCGTATCATATCGTAACCTGCACATCGTGATCCGTATCATATCGTAACCTACACATCGTGATCCGTATCATATCGTAACCTGCACATCGTGATCCGTATCATATCGTAACCTGCACATCGTGATCCGTATCATATCGTAACCTGCACATCGTGATCCGTATCATATCGTAACCTACACATCGTGATCCGTATCATATCGTAACCTGCACATCGTGATCCGTATCATATCGTAACCTGCACATCGTGATCCGTATCATATCGTAACCTGCACATCGTGATCCGTATCATATCGTAACCTGCACATCGTGATCCGTATCATATCGTAACCTGCACATCGTGATCCGTATCATATCGTAACCTGCACATCGTGATCCGTATCATATCGTAACCTGCACATCGTGATCCGTATCATATCGTAACCTGCACATCGTGATCCGTATCATATCGTAACCTGCACATCGTGATCCGTATCATATCGTAACCTACACAACGTGATCCGTATCATATCGTAACCTGCACATCGTGATCCGTATCATATCGTAACCTGCACATCGTGATCCGTATTGTAACTGGCACATCGTGATCCTGATCGTATCTTGACAGGAGTGTACCGATACACCCCTATTTAACACTCAATCAGATTGGCTCTTATTGCGTTACTCAAACACTGTGTTTTTAACACTTTTGATGAGTCTGACTGAGTTCAGGAGCAGCTCTTCAGTTCTAATTGCCTGCCGTTGACATGTGTATGTAATGTAGGCTAGATCAATCAAAGTGTCTTTATATTTGTAAGCAACAGCACTATCTAGTGCACAGCTAACATATTGCCGGCTCTTACTTTGATAAAGACACTAAAGATGATCTAGCCCATATTACTTGTACCAATGACAGGCAGCTAGATCTGAAGAACAGCTGAAAGCACCTTCACACAGACGACTGAAAAAGTAAAGTGTTTGATTGACTGCGAGAAAGACTGCAAACACCCTAAACAGGTAAGGAACAGCACACAGAAATAACCCTAACCCTAAACAGGTAAGGAACAGCACACAGAAATAACCCTAACCCTAAACAGGTAAGGAACAGCACACAGAAATAGCTCAGTTAACTCTTAGAATGACACCTGCGTTTCAAGCTCTGAGAATAGGGACCACTTCCACAACACTGGTGCAAAGGTCAATTTATCCCACGACCCTGAAGTTCATCAATTTAGCTTTTAACTTATTTTAACACTAGTGCCAGGGCATTCCTCAGTGTGCTGCTACTGTGAGCTTGGGTTTGAAGATCACAGTTTTCTTAACCAATGCATTCTTCTGTCTCCTCACTTTCTGTATCATCCCCCCCTAAATACATCAGTGAGACATACCGCTCAGAACAAAGGCAGTGTTTCTTACATCCACTAGGGGCAGACTGTTGCAAGGGGGGATAGGTGAATAATAATGGTAACACTGTGATGTACTTGGAGGTTAGACAGGAATATGGTAGATCTATTGAGCAGTAGAGGCAAGGGATAGAGAGAGAGAATAATAGATGGGTTTCAGTGAGTTGCAGGATAACAATTCCATCTAGGGTTTATGTGACATCATAAACTACGAGACCATTAGGTTGACTAGTTTATAAACTGTCACAGAAACCCGAGATGGAATTATTTTCCTTCAACTCACTGAAGCCCATGTATTTTTATAATACATGGCTATTAGTATATGTAATAAAAAAAAGATAATAAACGGGTGTTAAGGTTCAAACTGCAAATGAATTTAATGAATTCAAGAAGCTGCTTGATGAGGTTCTGGGATCAATAAGCTACTAACAACCAAATGAGCAAGATGGGCCGAATGGCCTCCTCTCGTTTGTAAACTTTCTATTAAGTCTAAAGAATCTTAAATATAATTTTCTTTTTGATAATTCAGGAACAGTGAATTAAACTGGGTAGATAATGAACTGCAAAAAATTACTTATTTTTATGGAAAAGGTGTTTCAATGGGGTATGCTTTTTTTCTTCTTCCTTAGTCACTGTCAGAGTTGATGAATATTTGTCTCGCTCGCTTGTTTGGCGCTCCCATTGGTGGAGGATGATTGTAAATCTTCACAGCGACAGATTTGTTAAAAGTGCCTAAAAACATGAATTATGGGTGTTGTCGAGTGACTGAATTTTTGAAAGTCATTGACAGGAATGTCTTTAATTTCCCATTGCTCTCTAATTTCTCTGCGATACGAATGTACCAGCTTTACATCCATTTTTTTTAATTCTCATTTTGTTGCTCATTAATGAACATTTCTCTACTGTGGGTGTTGTCGAGTGATTGAAAACAAGACATTTTGTGTTTGAATTGAAAGTGGTCTTGAGGAGTTGAATTGGTCAAAGTTCAAGTATATTTTCCTCTAGAGGAATTATGACATTTTGATGTCACTACTGTGCTATTATGCCTTTTTTTCGAATGGCTCAGGATGCAAATACAGCCTTCATCCATGTATATGTGTGTGTGTGTGTGTGTGTGTGTATACTGTATATATATATATATATATATATATATATATATATATATATATATATATATATATATATTTATGTAGCATTATAATATAATACTATTCAATAAAAGAAAGAAAAAAAATGACATTTTAGAGTCAACATTTCACAATATATCCGAGCATCTTGTTGGCCTTTTTTATAGCTTCCCCACATTGTCTAGATGAAGACATTTCTGAGTCAACATAAACTCCTAGGTCTTTCATAGATTCCTTCTTCAATTTCAGTATCTCCCATATGATATTTATAATGCACATTTTTATTGCCTGTATGCAGTATCTACACATTTCTCTATTAAATGTCATTTGCCATGTGTCTGCCCAGTTCTGAATGCTGTCTAGATCATTTTGAATGACCATTGCTGCTGCATCAGTGTTTGCCACTCCTCCTATTTTTGTGTTGTCTGCAAATTTAACAAGTTTGCTTACTATACCAGAATCTAAGTTATTCATGTAAATTAGGAATAGCAGAGGACCTAATACTGATCCCTGTGGTACACCACTGGTTACCTCGCTTCATTTTGAGGTTTCTCCTCTAATCAGTACTTTCTGTTTTCTACATGTTAACCACTCCCTAATCCATGTACATGCATTTCCTTGAATCCCTACTGCATTCAGTTTGAGAATTAATCTTTTATGCTGGACTTTGCCAAAAGCTTTCTGGAAATCTAAATAAACCATGTATTATCCATTGTCGATGTTGCATCCTCAAAGAAATCAAGCAGGTTAGTTAGACATGATCTCCCTTTCCTAAAACCATGCTGGCTGTCTCCCAGGATACTGTTACCATATAGGTAATTTTCCATTTTGGATCTTATTATAATTTCCGTTTACATATAATAGAAGTCAGGCTTATTGGTGTGTAGTTACCTGGTTCGGTTGTGTCTCCCTTTTTGTGATCTACCCCTCCTATTAATATGTCCTGGACTTGCCTGACCTCAGCACCACGTTACTGGATCCTCAGCTGATGCACTACCCTTGCACTATTGCACTACTATTATGTCATTGTAGATATAACTTGTTGTAATCCTAGCTTGTTGCATCCTATTTCATATTGTATTTTAGTAGCATTATTTGCATTTACTGTAAACTATTCTGTATTTAAATATTTATCTTGCATTGTAACCCTGTACAGTACTGCCCTGTAACACCTGTAAGTCTCCTTTGATAAAGACGTCTGCCAAATAAATAATAATAATAATAATAATAATAATAATAATAATAATAATAATAATAATAGTAATAATAGTAATAATAATAATAATAATAATAATAATAATATGAACAATGTTATCAGTCCAAATGCAATAACAAGATTCTACTGTGCTTTGTTCTGCCTCCCCACTGCTATTGAGGACACAGGTTGCTGTAAACTTTGTAAAAGGTCTGCAGGATGTAAAGACTGAAGAGAAATACAAAGTGAATCGAAACAAAAAGAAGAATACAACGGTTAAGATAAGTGGGATATTTCACCCCTGTACCAACAGAGTCACAGATAAGCCACTACGGGATGGAAATAAGACTCCTATTGCATAGCAGCTTAACCATTCCAGGTTTTAATGGCTGTTTGATTAGACACATTGCATATGTAAGTAGGGCTGTCAGATAAGCCTCTGAATAGCAATCGATTAATTGGGCACACAAAATATAATTGTTCAATAAAATATCGATAATTGTACTCCATGCCCCCCCTCACCCAGAGATGTGATTATTTAAAATTCATTGCTGCTCAGTAAAAGCTTGTGCACAATAATGGAAGGCGAGGGGTAATTACCTGTAATATATCGCTGGGCGTGGCAGGAATACCGGCATTCATTTTTTTCTCAGCTGTGGGCAGCACTGATTGTATTTCATCGACTGTCCACCTGCTCTGCATCCAAGGTGGCGCTGCTGCGCTTTTTGTTTACATCGGGCGGGTACTTACAAAGCATTCTCAAAACTGATTCGCTGGTAGTCAGGATGGGACCAGCAAATCAGATGATACTTAACACTTGAGCAGGAAAAAAAGAACACGCCCACTGCTTGTCTTTGGCAGAAATACAGGGCGTTCGGTGCAGTGTCGTTGAATAATGTTATGAAATATACGTTACAAAAATGTAATTATTGAATCGATTATCCAGTATTTATCTCGATGAATGTAAGAGGAATGGAATCGATAAAAAAAAATAGATTTTTTATTTAATCGTAGCAGCCCTAATAAGCAACAAGCTCAGAGGAGTTATAAAACATAGTAAAACCAGGAATGGATTAATCTGCTATGCAATGGGAGTCTTATTTCCATCCCTGCAATACAGTTTGTGAATAACCCTGGTTGCAAAGTGCATTGGTGGGGTAATCGGCTTGTTCTGAGAAACAGTGGCCAGCCCCACGTGCATCGTTGATGTAAACCCACAGCTGCAGTCTGGCCCAGCTGAGCAGCTTGTTCCTTACCCTGGTACACACCTGTGCAGTGGGCTTGTCAGCGGTAATACAAACCTGAGGCGTCCTGTGGAGCTCGTACAGACTGAGCTCCCACGTTTTACTGGGGTTCTGAGCGCTGGCTGGGGTGGCCATGGTCAAAGTGGTGCGATCCTCCTTAATAGACAAACAAAAACAGGGGTCAGTCAATTCAAATCAGAGCCAACTGTATGACCAAAAGATTGATGACTGTGACTGATATCAACAGTGTGTACAGAATAGTGCAGTGACTGGATGTGGTATTTAAGTGGGGTGTCATAGTAATGCATGTTACAGTGATACAATATGTGGAATAACTTGTGTTCTCAAGATGCATGTAAGTGTGAAGCATATGAACAAATGTATAAGCAGACCCCCCCCCCCCCCCCCCCATTGATCCCTAGAATCTAGTACCACGTTTCCATGAACCACAGAACCCGGGTACATGCTCTACAACGTCACCGCAGCAGCCTGGACAACAACAAAGACCCATCTAATCAGTTACAGTATTGATCCTTCTTATATGGCCCTTCATTTTACGGTACCTGTAAGCTTTTATGATAAGCATTTGATAGCTCTCTGTTTTAAAACTTAGCTATGGTTCACAGCATAACACAGTGGAACGATCACAGTATCATGTAGTAATTGTAGGAAATATTGCCACGTGTGAAAACTTTAACAAGAAAAATAAATAATTTTAACTGGTTAACAGACTAGCAAGCACTGGCAAAATCAGCTCAGTTTTATACAGTGCAGAACTCATTTACTTTAACGTTTTGTTTTGTTTCTGGACTTTGCGATACCTGCACGCTGGGCGTCTTCAGTAATAGTATCAGAATCCTGGAGTCACCACTGTACCTTTTGAAGGTATTCTGACGTGAAAAACAGGAAAAAAACCACAATCCAGATCAGAAAGTCGTTGTGTGATTAAACATTCTGCTTTGCTTCTAATCTCCACTCATTCCCAGCACACAATCTCCACTCATTCCCAGCACACACAATCACTGTTTGCAAGCAACGTCAATGAATTCACCTGGCAAATTCAGTGTAAAACTATGCACTAAAGTCTCAAATTGAAACTTGCCTACTGTCAAACAGGCAGATATATCAGACTGATATGACAGATAGACTGATTCAGTACGTTTACGGAGCACAAGTATTCAGACTATGAAGTATTTGGAATACTTGAATATGCCGAATGCTCTGTACACATGCAGGTGGAATTCTCTTATTCCTTTCATATTCTGTGTTTCCATGGTAAACGGAATATTCCTTGTATGCCATTAACGCATGCGCACCTTGCTTCCCACTGCAAACCAAGAGTGCTGACTGGAGTGGAATAGCTTGTTGTTTGTTGTAAAGAGCAGGAGGTGTGGACCTATATTTCTGTTTTTGTTTTTTCAGATATGGAATCTGATATTTTGAGATTGTGTAGATGCTTGTGGGTCTTAATTCAGTGCAATGTGTTCACGTAGACATGCACGCTTATGTCTTTATTAATACAACAAGGACACAGATTGAAGACGAGTTGCCCGTTTAGCCAAGCACATCAACATCAGAGACTACAGTAAACAAACATACAGTAGAATAACCATAGTAAATAAATAAATAAATAAATAAATAAATAAATAAATAAAGCAAATACTCTGTGTGTGTATATATATATCTCAAAAGAAACTTATCACTATTAGAAGACATTTATTTCCAAAAAAAATAAGGTATATAAATGATGGACATTGACTAATGTTTTTGGTTTCTTTTTAATCACTCGATCATTCATCCTTGACCATGACACGCTTGAGTGACTATGACTGAAGCATATGCACTTAATCACCTAATTGGTGAGACAGTTGACTGGACACTGGATATGGAGTGATTTCAGCTGTTGAATTGCAAGCTTGAATAAAAGCAATAAAGAAAATCACAGAAAAACACCAGTATGCCACGTCTGTCAAGAGAGCAGTGCCTTTGTGTAATCAGCATGTTGGAGGCTGGACTAGGGCAGCGTGCTGTGGCTTGCCGTCTTGGGTGCTCACAGCCTGCAATTTCAAACCTGGCGAGACGGTATAACCAGACACACTCTGTCAATGACAGGCCACGAACTGGGAGACCAAGAGTCACAACACCTGACCAAGATCGACAGATCATTCTGCAGCATCTTCGTGATGTCAACTGTTAATCAGCACAATAAAAAGTCAATGCACCTGCTCTGAAACACAGTTTGTCATTTTTCGATCACATCTAGTGAATTTTATCCAAATATAAGATGAGTTTCTTTTGATGCTCAAATATAAGTGATATGTTTCTTTTGATGCTCAAAATAATTGTCACCACATGCATAGTTGCTTTTTCGAAGAGCTTTTGATTGAATTTCTGTTAGAGAGCTGTAATTGTATATAAATAAAGGTTTGCTGTTTTGAAATGTAGTTGTATATTTGTTTTCTGTATTCTTTTGTACTCAAATTGTAAGAGCATTCTATAGTGTACCTATACAGCTCCCCAATACCTACTGGTGAGTGGCACTTTAGAAATTGTGAAAAATAAATAAATGAATAAATAGATAATATGTCTGTGATGGCTAATATATTATAATGTGATGAATTATTCTCCTTCAGCCTCGTCAGTCAGCTGGTCAGGGTAACCCGATGTCCGCACCTCGCCGGTGTGACAGTGCACCCTGTGAGATACTGCACCCCTTACATAATAAACACATGTTTCCTTTTTGTTTTGTAATTTTGCTACTTACTAGTTATATACAGCGCTACACTTAATAAAACATTGAATACAACCTCTAGTTTTTGACACACTAATCGTCAATTTTGTAATACGAGTAAAAAGTTGTGTGAATAAACACACCTACAGCAAAAGCACAGCTGTGGGAAAAGCTTGCAAAGAGGAACATGTACACTATGTGCTTGTTTCTTCTAGTTTAAATGTTAACTCAAGGTTTGTTCCATCGTCTCCCCTTACATGGCAGGACGTGCTCATGTTAAAGCACAGTGCAGTGCTGATCCTTTTAAACACTTTTGCACATCTCTGTTTCTTGCCATCAAGCAGTTTTACGACTTTAAAATCTTTAATAAAAGTGATGTCTGCTCATCAGACCAAAAGTAGCTGTGTTTTCTCGCACGTGGCGTCATGTTTACTGCTGTATTTGTTATTGTTCGTGTCTGTTGTGGGTTACGCTTCATATTCTGAATATGCTGTTTGCATGGCTTTATATTCCACGAGTATTCCGCATACTAGTGGAATATGCCACCTCCAATACTCTGAATATACAGAGGTGGAATGTTCCTCTTCATATTCTGAATATACAGAGGTGGAATGTTCCTCTTCATATTCCGAATATACAGAGGTGGAATGTTCCTCTTCATATTCTGAATATACAGAGGTGGAATGTTCCTCTTCATATTCTGAATATACAGAGGTGGAATGTTCCTCTTCATATTCCGAATATACAGAGGTGGAATGTTCCTCTTCATATTCCGAATATACAGAGGTGGAATGTTCCTCTTCATATTCCGAATATACAGAGGTGGAATGTTCCTCTTCATATTCCGAATATACAGAGGTGGAATGTTCCTCTTCATATTCTGAATATACAGAGGTGGAATGTTCCTCTTCATATTCCGAATATACAGAGGTGGAATGTTCCTCTTCATATTCCGAATATACAGAGGTGGAATGTTCCTCTTCATATTCTGAATATACAGAGGTGGAATGTTCCTCTTCATATTCTGAATATACAGAGGTGGAATGTTCCTCTTCATATTCTGAATATACAGAGGTGGAATGTTCCTCTTCATATTCTGAATATACAGAGGTGGAATGTTCCTCTTCATATTCCGAATATACAGAGGTGGAATGTTCCTCTTCATATTCTGAATATACAGAGGTGGAATGTTCCTCTTCATATTCTGAATATACAGAGGTGGAATGTTCCTCTTCATATTCTGAATATACAGAGGTGGAATGTTCCTCTTCATATTCTGAATATACAGAGGTGGAATGTTCCTCTTCATATTCTGAATATACAGAGGTGGAATGTTCCTCTTCATATTCTGAATATACAGAGGTGGAATGTTCCTCTTCATATTCTGAATATACAGAGGTGGAATGTTCCTCTTCATATTCCAAAGATGCTGTTTACATGACGGAATATATATTCAGATTATTCAGTATTCTGAATACTAGTGGAATATTACTGGCCATGTAAACGCACTGAATGAATAAAAAAATGACGCAATAACTTAATACCACTTGATTTACCAAAATGAAAATAATTTATCATGGATGCGAGAAAAACACATTAACAGATTCAACCTCGAAATCTGTCTGTGAACTTCCTGTTTGTATTCCATTATGAACCTACACAAAGGGGAAATACATAAATACAATGTTTTTGTGTAAAAGAGAAAAGAGAAGTACATGATCTGAAATCAAGTGAACTGAAGCACAATCTCATAAATGCATCACTGTATTACAGCCTTAATAAAAGTGCAAATGCCTTAATAAAAGTGCAAATGCTATGAAAGTGAAACATAACGTTAATGTTTTGCAAAACAAATAATAAAAATAATACTACATTTACTATTTAAGAACACAGTGTGTATATATATATACAGTTCTGACAATGTCTAAATCAGATTGGCAGATTTTACCTGAACTGAAGTCAAAGTAGATGCTATAGTCAGAGGTGAAAGTAACTTGAATTTCCTACCGGTGTGCTATCATTTCCAGGTACATGTTAAAAAGTGGTACTCAGTGCACTGCGCTTGTTCGCGCTGCCTAAACAACTTCCGCTAGAAAGCAGGGAAGCGCCCATTCAAATCTGGTATGTTATGCTGCTTTCAGTCTTTATCTTTAATTGAATGTATTATATTTTACCTTGTCTTTTACCTTGTTTTTAATGTAATTTATCATTATTCCACCATTAAGAAAATAGCATGTGAATATTTATCATATGCAATACATTGGGTCGTGTACATTTTTTTTACTTGTGAAACTTTGCAGTGGATGTCTTATAAATGTTTTTTTTTTTTCTTTTCAGAGAAATTAAATGGTTTGTTTCCAGTTTAAGTTTGCAAAACATAATGTATAATTAATGGTAAATGTACCACTTTTTGGCAATAGGAAAACACCCATCAGATCGCAATTGATTGCACCTGTACCAAAAACTGACAGCACACCACTTTCTGACACACGAGTCAAGTTGTGGTATGCGTACCACATTCTGATGATGTACCACTTTCTAACACTACACCGGCTCTATAGTCCAGCTTCTATCAAAGTGAAAAACCACGTCCACAAACTTGAACTTAAAGCGTATCTATAAACTTCAGGTGCATTCAAACAGTATTCCAATTCCAAAAGAAAAGAGTGACAGACAAGTTGAGAAAGGCATGTGAACAGAATAATCTTTTTTTTGTAATTTTATTTTTTATTATTTGTGCATTTTCCCTAAGGGATATCAGACAATGTCCATTAGGTAAACTGTTCCCCCACTACTACCACTGATTTGAGTTTGTTTCCTCAGGATGCCCATGGTCAAGTCATCCAGTTAGAATTAGGGTTATAATTAGGATTTCACTGACATTTTGCGGATCTGTTTAAACATTAAATACACCTAATATTTCAGAGCACTATAAAAGCCTAAAAACAGTGCCTAATTACTGCTTCCTTACTAAAACAGAGTGCTGGCATTTGTTAAAAGGCAAGCAGGCAACATTTCCCAACAGCTGCTGCCGACATTCTCTGTCTGGTGTGGATTTGCCCATACACTGAGACTGCACGTCTGCATCCACTGAAGTGTAAGACAAAGCTTTGCCAAGTTATACAGATGTGGAAATCAACCAAAGGTTACCCAAAGGTATCTGGCATTCTTTAATGAAGTCCATATATGCAGCACATTCGTACATCCAGGAATTTATTTTATCAGTACCGAGTCAAAACAAAGAAAACGTGCCTATTCGGGTCTAATATTCTAACTGCGTTTAAAAAGTAAGCAGCAGGTTGTTTGAACGAGGTAGCTGTGCTTGATTGCACCTGTAGTGCTGATTTAACTTGAGTACAACCAACACAGGAATACTTCGTCTGCGCTGACTTTCCAGCTTGTTTTCTGAAAGCTGTTTGTTTTACGTTCTGTTCAGCAGCCTCTGTAGCAGCCTTTTGTTTAATGTGTGATTCTGAAGTTATAGGAATCAATCAAATTTTCTTTGAGTCACATTACAAGATGTGCAAAACAATTCCCTCCATCTGCAGGTACAGTTTCTTTGGGGAATGTCTCGACACGATCCTCAGCCGAAATACACTGTGCTTGTTTTGCTTTGTCGTCCATTTTTGGTATTTTACCTCCAATGCTGAAAATTAGATTTTAGCACGCCTGTGTCCCACCTGCTACAATACAGTACAGCAGGTCACAGAAAAGCCAGTACAGACGCACTGATAGGCTGATTAAAACATCGTTGTCATCTGAACAGTAAACAAGAAAGTTAACCGCTTTGGAGTATTTTTTTTTAATTATATTTCTCTAAGTTTTTGTTTTTCCTAAGTGCAATGCACACAGGAAGGAGAAGGAATAAAAAAGCCTATCTACAGAAGAGAGAGACGTCGTTTGCGCTGTGCAGTAGTTCATGAGGTTTCTTTCCTCCCCTCACCAGCTGAAAGTGTCCTGATTTTTCACGCTTGCTATCTGGTCACCCTACTCAGACTCGAGACTCGAAGTCAAGGACTCGTGACTTGGACTTGAATGACAGTGACTTGGGCTCTGATGACTTGGACTAAACACTTGAATCTCGAACTCGAGGTATACAGTGCCTTGCGAAAGTATTCGGCCCCCTTGAACTTTGCGACCTTTTGCCACATTTCAGGCTTCAAACATAAAGATATAAAACTGTAATTTTTTGTGAAGAATCAACAACAAGTGGGACACAATCATGCAGTGGAACGAAATTTATTGGATATTTCAAACTTTTTTAACAAATAAAAAACTGAAAAATTGGGCGTGCAAAATTATTCAGCCCCTTTACTTTCAGTGCAGCAAACTCTCTCCAGAAGTTCAGTGAGGATCTCTGAATGATCCAATGTTGACCTAAATGACTAATGATGATAAATAGAATCCACCTGTGTGTAATCAAGTCTCCGTATAAATGCACCTGCACTGTGATAGTCTCAGAGGTCCGTTTAAAGCGCAGAGAGCATCATGAAGAACAAGGAACACACCAGGCAGGTCCGAGATACTGTTGTGGAGAAGTTTAAAGCCGGATTTGGATACAAAAAGATTTCCCAAGCTTTAAACATCCCAAGGAGCACTGTGCAAGCGATAATATTGAAATGGAAGGAGTATCAGACCACTGCAAATCTACCAAGACCTGGCCGTCCCTCTAAACTTTCAGCTCATACAAGGAGAAGACTGATCAGAGATGCAGCCAAGAGGCCCATGATCACTCTGGATGAACTGCAGAGATCTACAGCTGAGGTGGGAGACTCTGTCCATAGGACAACAATCAGTCGTATACTGCACAAATCTGGCCTTTATGGAAGAGTGGCAAGAAGAAAGCCATTTCTTAAAGATATCCATAAAAAGTGTCGTTTACAGTTTGCCACAAGCCACCTGGGAGACACACCAAACATGTGGAAGAAGGTGCTCTGGTCAGATGAAACCAAAATCGAACTTTTTGGCAACAATGCAAAACGTTATGTTTGGCGTAAAAGCAACACAGCTCATCACCCTGAACACACCATCCCCACTGTCAAACATGGTGGTGGCAGCATCATGGTTTGGGCCTGCTTTTCTTCAGCAGGGACAGGGAAGATGGTTAAAATTGATGGGAAGATGGATGGAGCCAAATACAGGACCATTCTGGAAGAAAACCTGATGGAGTCTGCAAAAGACCTGAGACTGGGACGGAGATTTGTCTTCCAACAAGACAATGATCCAAAACATAAAGCAAAATCTACAATGGAATGGTTCACAAATAAACATATCCAGGTGTTAGAATGGCCAAGTCAAAGTCCAGACCTGAATCCAATCGAGAATCTGTGGAAGAACTGAAAACTGCTGTTCACAAATGCTCTCCATCCAACCTCACTGAGCTCGAGCTGTTTTGCAAGGAGGAATGGGCAAAAATTTCAGTCTCTCGATGTGCAAAACTGATAGAGACATACCCCAAGCGACTTACAGCTGTAATCGCAGCAAAAGGTGGCGCTACAAAGTATTAACTTAAGGGGGCTGAATAATTTTGCACGCCCAATTTTTCAGTTTTTTATTTGTTAAAAAAGTTTGAAATATCCAATAAATTTCGTTCCACTTCATGATTGTGTCCCACTTGTTGTTGACTCTTCACAAAAAATTACAGTTTCATATCTTTATGTTTGAAGCCTGAAATGTGGCAAAAGGTCGCAAAGTTCAAGGGGGCCGAATACTTTCGCAAGGCACTGTATATATATATATATATATATATATATATACTGTATATAATAATCAGACTTGTAGTCGAGTCCTCAAACCTTGATTATATATATATATATATATAGAGAGAGAGAGAGAGAGAGAGAGAGAGAGAGAGAGAGAGAGAGATAGATAGATATATAGATATAATGATTACGTATTGATATAGAGAAATGTCTGTATATGTACTGCGTGAAACAAATGCAAAACAATATCTAGATGGATTTATCTTTTAAATCGTTGACAATTTGACAGTAATACCGCCTGCATCGAATTCACGTCTAGACATTTACTGCAAGGATTTCTGGGGAGAATCTGTAGTATTTCCTGCCAACTCACGTGATAACTCGGGGAACTCGAAAAAGCACGGAAGAATTCAGGCCAACTGAAGCGCACTCCAGTCGACTGTCCATGGAAACGAGGTATATTATTCTCAAGAACCCTTGCTTAAATAATGTTAAACAATTGGATATAGAAAACATTTTTTTAGTAATAACAGTAAGAACCACTAATAACAATAAATAAATAAAGTAATATTAAAGGGAACACAATACAATGTAAAGCTGTGTTTTTCTTCAGCACTGATGTAAGGCTGGGTGCCAAGCCGCTACAGCTAAATCCGTGGTCAATGTAAACAAACTGGAGTGGCAACAAGGACCGCGCACGGGGGCATGAACTGCACGGATCCAACGCGCACTAACAACACAACCGAGATACTTTACAGGAGTCTGCGTGGCGACTGGAGTTCAGTCTCTGTTGCCCAGGCTGAAAAAAAAACTATTTTTTTGACGTTTTCTTCTTTTTTTTTTTTTTTTTTTTTAAGAGTTTCGTTAATGTGGTTAATTTTAAAATGCCGTTAATAATAATATTATTATTATTATTATTATTATTATTATTATTATTATTATTATTAAGACATTGGAAACACCAGTTCAACGATATAATACATTTTATCGTCCCCAAATCAGCTAAACTTCAAAATCCATTGATCATACAGGTGGGGTTTTACTATCGAGTTTGTGACGCAACGCAGTATTTTATTGTACATAAATAATGAGTAGAAGAATGAGAGTTTTCGCGGAGGATACACTTTGGAGAGAGGTGCTAGCTGCGACTACACGACACCTCGATCATATCAACGAGCATGTGTGCAGAGTCATACAGTAAGACATGCATCAGGGGCCGGGAAGCTCCAGCGCTACAATATTATCAAAAACAGGACTTTATAAGAACTGTATATTTGTATACCGGCAAAAGCTAATTCACAAGGTAAACAGACTTCTGCTCAACTTTATACGACAACGGAAAACGTAGTCAATACTTACAGTTGTAGATATGATTATATGAATATTAATATTTAATATCCGATTTCTGTCAACGTGTTTGAAACCACAGTCCTTGGTGTATTTTAATCCCACTGTCCGTTTAATCGCTGCTTCGCTTTTCCGTATTTGGCTGGAAATCCGTTTGCTTGTGATCGGTTATTTTTTTGTTAGTTTGTTTTTTTATTGTTGTAATATTTTTAGTAGTACAAGATAAACAAACTAATACTGCCTTTCTCGGGCGGCCATTATCCAGCAGGATATGTCTTTACGTCACTTCCTGTACATAGAAGCCGAGAGGAACAATGCTGCTCCAGACTAGGCGTGATGGCACCACCTGACGGGCAGTCTGAGGATAGCACATTGCTGCCGGTATTGACGCTGTAGGAAAACTATTGAACGCAGGGCTATGAAACCTTTCAAGCGGAGGCACCAGAAAGCATTATACACACATAGGGGGCGCTCTAGGCTACTTTAGTATAGTGCAGCTAAATAAAACTTTTAAAAAGTGAAGACCAGAAATTTGGAGTGGTTCATCAAAACCACTCCAAGGGCAGCAGTGTGGAGTAGTGGTTAGGGCTCTGGACTCTTGACCAGAGGGTTGTGGGTTCAATCCCCAGTGGGGGATACTGCTGTTGTACCCTTGAGCAAGGTACTTTACCTAGATTGCTCCAGTAAAAACCCAACTGTATAAATGGGTAATTGTATGTAAAAATAATGTGATATCTGTATAATGTGAAATAATGTATAATGTGATATCTTGTAACAATTGTAAGTCGCCCTGGATAAGGGCGTCTGCTAAGAAATAAATAAATAAATAATAATAATAATCAAAACAAGCTGATTTTCACAGAGTCAAGGTCAGAGTGGACAGTAAGCCCACTCGTGGGTGGCCACTCAGACTTCTCAATTGTGGCGTCGATGTAATTTGTATCATACAGCACCCTGTACTATATTTTGTATAGTATATGATATTCTATATGCTGTTTGTATACAGTAGAAGTACATGCATAATATGGCCAGGAGGTTTCACTGTGCAGATAATTAAATCAACTGCCGTTGATGATAGCTTCCTTGAGCCATGGAGACAATCCTCTTACAGCATGGCCTTATCAAACCATTGCATTGAATTACAGCATGGCCTTATCAAACCATTGCATTGAATTACAGCATGGCCTTATCAAACCATTGCATTGAATTATAGCATGGCCTTATCAAACCATTGCATTGAATTACAGCATGGCCTTATCAAACCATTGCATTGAATTACAGCATGGCCTTATCAAACCATTGCATTGAATTTTGCATCATAGTCTTATTATATATGAATGGATATGAAATGTAGTAAAAAAAAATGTATTTCAATGAATTTGTATTCATTAATGATATTGTTACTATTGTGGCTGTTGTGCAATGAGTTCTGAGCTATATATATCACAAACAATATTATTATTATTATTATTATTATTATTATTATTAATAATAATAATAATAATAATAATAATAAAAACCTGCCCACCAAGCCTAATTCCATTAAAACTAGACCCCCCCCCAGTAAAAAAGAGGAAATAAAGACTTTAAGACCAATAGACTTTAAATTATAATTCCAGTCTAATATCAGTAGACTGTACTAGAATTGCATTGTAACTGCAGTTTGAGATCACTAGACTAGACTATTAGAATTACATTGTAACTGCAGTTTGAGATCACTAGACTAGACTGTACTAGAATTACATTGTCACTGCAGTTTGAGATCACTAGACTAGACTGTACTAGAATTACATTGTCACTGCAGTTTGAGATCACTAGACTAGACTGTACTAGAATTACATTGTCACTGCAGTTTGAGATCACTAGACTAGACTATTAGAATTACATTGTCACTGCAGTTTGAGATCACTAGACTAGACTGTACTAGAATTACATTGTCACTGCAGTTTTAGATCACTATATGGACGGGGGGGGAGGATTAAAATTCTGTTGCCACATTTTAAGAATCCAGCACCCCCCGTCCCCCATCCCCAAAAAACAAGGTTCATAGATCAAACACCAAAATAACAAAGTTCGTTTTGTGAAATTACGATATGGAGCGTGAATTCGATTTGTCAATCTGCGAGACAGGCAGTGAAAGTTCATTTTCCCAGACCTCCCCCTATATCCAGCTCCCCTCCCTCCCTAAACGTTATTGTCCTGCAGTAGAAAGGGCTGGCGAGTTCAGCAGTGTCTCCCCAGCAGGGAGGGTATTGATCAGCCTTGATTGATTACCGGCTCAGAATAAACGCTGCTCTGCGCGCTCTCAATGCTGTGAGCCGGAGGCGGCAGATGGCTCTATTCAAGGCATTTCTGGTAATGGGCCGGGGGAGAGCAGGAGAGAAGGGGTCAGTAGCTGACCAGGGCAATAAGACCCCATCATTCTAAGAGCTCCAGATTCCATTTGGAAATGTGAGACACCTGCATACCAGTACATGTCATACAGAATATAGTTGTTGTCCCTTAAAAGTTTGTATTTATTAACTGTACACTTTTTAAAACAAGTTAAAACCACAGAGACAGACATACAGGGTCTCCCTAATATAGTTACAAGTTAGTGTGTATTAGTTTCCTTCATTCTTATTTGGTTTAGTTGTATTAAAGCTGCAGACTGTGTCCCACCGTCCTGTTCAGCACAGCACTTCTATATCATTCCTTCATGGGGTCTGTGTTAGTTTGCTGCATTCTGAAAGGAGTTTAGTTTCATTAAAGCTGCAGACAGACAGAGTGCCCCACAACCACCCTGTTCAGTTTGACACAACAATATCATTCCTTCTTATTGGTGTCTGTGTTAGTTTACTACATCCTTCTACAGCTTAGTTTCATTGAAGCTGCAGGCAGACAGATAGTCAGACTGACAGACAGACAGACAGACAGACAGACAGACAGACAGTGCCCCACAATCCTGTTCAATCTGACACTCCCATATAATTCCCTCAGTGTCAGTAAATAGTGCAATTTGCTGTAAAATGGAGTAAATTGTTGCACAGTGTAATTATACTGCAGGACTTTCCACACGATGGTTACTGTCATTACTGTGGTTATATAGTCAACGCAGTAGTCAACAGTAAATAATAAATGCATATTTTGAAATAATAAGGTTGCATTAAAATACAGAGACCATAGTAAATACTGTTTGAACAAAATACTTCAGTATGTCTTGTGCTTTAAGTATGTAACATATAAAATGTTCCCACAGTGAAAGCACAGCACAGTGTAATAAAGCACAGTGTAATAAAGCACAGTGTAATAAAACACAGCACAGTGTAATAAAGCACAGTGAAAGCACAGCACAGTGTAATAAAGCTCAGTGAAAACACAGCACAGTGAAAGGACAGCACAGTGTAATAAAACACAGTGAAAGCACAGCACAGTGTAATAAAGCACAGTGAAAGCACAGCACAGTGTAATAAAGCACAGTGAAAACACAGCACAGTGTAATAAAGCTCAGTGAAAGCACAGCACAGTGTAATAAAGCACGGTGTAATAAAGCACAGTGAAAGCACAGCACAGTGTAATAAAGCACAGTATAATAAAGCACAGTGAAAGCACAGCACAGTGTAATAAAGCACAGTGTAATAAAGCACAGTGAAAACACAGCACAGTGAAAGCACAGCACAGTGTAATAAAGCTCAGTGTAATAAAGCTCAGTGAAAGCACAGCACAGTGTAATAAAGCACAGTGAAAGCACAGCACAGTGTAATAAAGCATGGTGTAATAAAGCACAGTGAAAACACAGCACAGTGTAATAAAGCACAGTGAAAGCGCAGCACAGTGAAAGGACAGCACAGTGTAATAAAACACAGTGAAAGGACAGCACAGTGTAATAAAGCACAGTGAAAGCACAGCACAGTGAAAGCACAGCACAGTGTAATAAAGCACAGTGAAAGCACAGCACAGTGTAATAAAGCACAGTGAAAGCACAGCACAGTGTAATAAAGCATGGTGTAATAAAGCACAGTGAAAACACAGCACAGTGTAATAAAGCACAGTGAAAGCGCAGCACAGTGAAAGGACAGCACAGTGTAATAAAACACAGTGAAAGGACAGCACAGTGTAATAAAGCACAGTGAAAGCACAGCACAGTGAAAGGACAGCACAGTGTAATAAAACACAGTGAAAGCACAGCACAGTGTAATAAAGCACAGTGAAAGCACAGCACGGTGTAATAAAGCACAGTGAAAGTACAGCACTGTGTAATAAAGCACAGCACATTGTAATAAAGCACAGTGAAAGCACAACACAGTGTAATAAAGCACAGTGGAAGCACAGCACAGTGTAATAAAGCACAGTGAAAGCACAGCACAGTGAAAGGACATCACAGTGTAATAAAGCACAGTGAAAGCACAGCACAGTGAAAGGACAGCACAGTGTAATAAAACACAGTGAAAGCACAGCACAGTGTAATAAAGCTAAGTGAAAGCACAGCACAGTGAAAGCACAACACAGTGTAATAAAGCACAGTGAAAGCACAGCACAGTGTAATAAAGCACAGTGAAAGCACAGCACGGTGTAATAAAGCACAGTGAAAGCACAGCACAGTGTAATAAAGCACAGCACGGTGTAATAAAGCACAGTGAAAGTACAGCACAGTGTAATAAAGCACAGCACATTGTAATAAAGCACAGTGAAAGCACAACACAGTGTAATAAAGCACAGTGGAAGCACAGCACAGTGTAATAAAGCACAGTGAAAGCACAGCACAGTGTAATAAAGCACAGTGTAATAAAGCACAGTGTAATAAAGCTCAGTGAAATCACAGCACAGTGTAATAAAGCACAGTGAAAGCACAGCACAGTAAAAGCACAGCACAGTGTAATAAAGCACAGTGAAAGCACAGCACAGTGTAATAAAGCACAGTGTAATAAAGCACAGTGTAATAAAGCTCAGTGAAATCACAGCACAGTGTAATAAAGCACAGTGAAAGCACAGCACAGTGTAATAAAGCACAGTGAAAGCACAGCACAGTGTAATAAAGCACAGTGTAATAAAGCACAGTGAAAGCACATCACAGTGTAATAAAGCACAGTGAAAGCACAGCACAGTGTAATAAAGCACAGTGAAAGCACAGCACAGTGTAATAAAGCACAGTGAAAGCACAGTACAGTGTAATAAAGCACAGTGTAATAAAGCACAGTGAATGCATAGTAAAGCATCAGCAAGAATTGGTAAAGCATATTAAAAAATCAAGGCAAACCGGGGTAAACTATGTGAATGTATCGTATAACCAGGGGGAAAGCATGGGGGGGGAATGCAAAGACCTGCAACTCTACCGTGCTACACTTTTAAAAAAGAAATACTGCAGGTAATATGCCTCCCGTGGTCAGAGAATTGGGCAGTTTGTATTTACTATGGTGGCGTTCAAAGTGGTACCTGTATATAAGAGGCCTTCTCAGACTGGAATGCTCTGGGAATGACAGCTAATCCATCTGGAATTCATAGGAATCTGTGAACATTATTTATACCACTAACCAGCTGATACAGTGACAACCCAAGTAAACAAATACCATAGCAACGTCCAAAAACACTCCAGTGTACTATAGCCTACTGCAGTATATACTACAGTATAACACTCCAGTGTACTATAGCCTACTGCAGTATTTACTACAGTATAACACTCCAGTGTACTACAGTCTATTGCAGTATATACTACAGTATAACACTCCAGTGTACTACAGTCTACTGCAGTATATACTACAGTATAACACTCCAGTGTACTACAGTCTACTGCAGTATATACTACAGTATAACACTCCAGTGTACTACAGTCTACTGCAGTATATACTACAGTATAACACTCCAGTGTACTACAGTCTACTGCAGTATATACTACAATATAACACTCCAGTGTTCTAAACTGGGCATCCATTCAAACCCAGGAAGGATCTTGTATTTCAGTAGGTTCAAAACCGGCACACCCGTCTCTCTCTCCCTCCACAGCTCGTCCGCATGTATCTAAGTGTCCTGTGGCTCCTCTATTCATGTTGAGAGTGCATTTCTCTCACACTCTGTGCTGTGTCAGGGGGTCTGTCATACAAAGACTGCAGAGACAGTTCCCTCTCACCTTGATCAGAGGTAGCCACCAAATACTTAGAAGCATTATAAGTCATTAAATCTAAATAAACAACAGATGAAAAGCTAATATTAACACATTGAATCTGTTTGTGTAGATTCTGTTGTGGTTTAAACATGTAGAATTCCTTGTCCATGACATTCTGAGTGTGAGAGCCACACTCTCAGTGAAATCATCAGTGTAGTTGCTGATAATTGGTTCCAATGGGGGACTTCTAATATAATAATAAAACAATAACCTCCCTTGATCCTGATTCAGGCGTCTTCTTGTAATGACTGCTTCAAGCAGGTCTCGTGCAGGGCATTATGGGCCACTCTGAAAAGTGGTATCAGTTTTATAGGGAAGGTGTCAGTATATTTCTATTACATACAGTGTGTCCGGTCTCACTGCTTTGTGTCATTGCCGGCATTGCTGCTCATGTTTCTACGGATTAGAATGGAATTCCTGCAGTAAAACTGCTTTGTAATCCTTATTCAAGGACTAAATTAAACTGGGGAGGAAGCAGGAGGAGTGTCACAATTGGTCTTATTAGCCCCCCTCTTCCACCCTCCCCAGCCTGTTCCTACTCTTTGTCCCCAAAACTGACCATCTGCCACAGCTGACCACTGGTGTCTCCATGGTGATGACATCAGTGAGGGCCAGCGTGGGAACGTTTCCGCGGCGGGGTTGGGAGGTCAGGGGTTGGGGGTCGCAGTCAGGAAGACGATGGGTGATAGATTACTCTGGGGTCCCGAGGGGACAGCTCGGTGACAAGTTGTTTAAACAGGGGGACAATTGGCGCCTCTCACACCTCTCCCCCCGCCCTTCACAGGACAAACATTGACGTTTAAAGCCCTGTAGCACAGCAGTGGTTCTGTATTATACTGAGTGGGGCCACGGTGTGCTAACTATACCCTTCCCAAATACAGACAGACAGACAGTGTCACTGCAATGGTTCTGTCTGGGGGGGATACTAAGCTTGCTGCACTTTACTGTGTGTTTACCATGGATACCGCAGTAATGCAGAGAGGGCCGCAGCCTGTGGCTCTTCTCTTTGATGAAATATTTACAGTGCCTCTCTCTCCCTCCAGCGATGCTCTTTATCCCCTGACCTTCATCCCCCAGCCTGCTGAGAGAGGAGCTAGACCTCCTGCACTGTGCACACAGAGAGAGGATGCCATGCACTCCTACATGCATCCCTCTCCTCCAAAACTGCCATTAATATCCAGGAGAGCCCACCAGACATGAGGCACTGAAAAAACACTAGGCTCTGCCCTGGTAGAAAACTCCACCTCTACAGTTCTCTAAACAGAGAATACACCCTGGCAGACTATCCAATTCTCATCAAGAACCCCAAACACAAACACTTAGTAATTAATACAGAATCAGTGACCACAAACTGGCTATTGAAACGGGCAGCACAGAGAACAGTGGAGACCCAGAGAGGAGCAACTCTCTACCCAGAGATGCAGAGAAGAGATTGAGACTGAGACCCACTCCATCCTCCACTGAGAGAGGTACAGAGAGCTGAGATCGATACTCCCTCAGGCTGTGTCGTCAGGTGAGTGTGGTGTGGTGACAAAGGCATGGTCCAAACAGTACTAAACTCCCAAAACGTCTGTGTTTATTTAATACAAACAAAATAAACCGCCCTCTACCAGCAACGGTATCGGTATAAGCTTGTGTCATGAGGTGAGGGTAGTGTGGTGAGGTGAGGGTAGTATCGTGAGGTGAGGCTTGTGTCATGAGGTGAGGCTTGTGTCGTAAGGTGAGGGTAGTGTCGTGAAGTGAGGGTAGTGTCATGAGGTGAGGTGAGGGTAGTGAGGTGAGGCTTGTGTTGTGAGATGAGGCTTGTGTCATGAGGTGAGGCTTGTGTCGTGAGGTGAGGCTTGTGTCATGAGGTGAGGTTTGTGTGATGAGGTGAGGGTAGTGTCGTGAGGTGAGGCTTGTGTCATGAGGTGAGGGTAGTGTGGTGAGGTGAGGGTAGTATCGTGAGGTGAGGCTTGTGTCGTGAGGTGAGGGTAGTATCGTGAGGTGAGGCTTGTGTCATGAGGTGAGGGTAGTATCGTGAGGTGAGGCTTGTGTCGTGAGGTGAGGGTAGTATCGTGAGGTGAGGCTTGTGTTGTGAAGTGAGGGTAGTATCGTGAGTTGAGGCTTGTGTCGTGAGGTGAGGGTAGTGTCGTGAGGTGAGGCTTGTGTCGTGAGGTGAGGGTAGTATCGTGAGGTGAGGCTTGTGTCATGAGGTGAGGCTTGTGTCATGAGGTGAGGGTAGTGTGGTGAGGTGAGGGTAGTGTCATGAGGTGAGGCTTGTGTGATGAGGTGAGGGTAGTGTCGTGAGGTGAGGCTTGTGTCATGAGGTGAGGGTAGTGTTGTGAAGTGAGGGTAGTATCGTGAGGTGAGGGTAGTGTCATGAGGTGAGGCTTGTGTTGTGAAGTGAGGATAGTGTCATGAGGTGAGGCTTGTGTCGTGAGGTGAGGGTAGTGTGGTGAGGTGAGGGTAGTGTCATGAGGTGAGGCTTGTGTGATGAGGTGAGGGTAGTGTCGTGAGGTGAGGCTTGTGTCATGAGGTGAGGGTAGTGTTGTGAAGTGAGGGTAGTATCGTGAGGTGAGGGTAGTGTCATGAGGTGAGGCTTGTGTTGTGAAGTGAGGATAGTGTCATGAGGTGAGGCTTGTGTCATGAGGTGAGGGTAGTGTCATGAGGTGAGGCTTGTGTCGTGAGGTGAGGCTTGTGTCGTGAGGTGAGGGTAGTGTCGTGAGGTGAGGGTAGTGTGGTGAGGTGAGGCTTGTGTCGTGAGGTGAGGCTTGTGTGATGAGGTGAGGGTAGTGTCGTGAGGTGAGGCTTGTGTGGTGAGGTGAGGGTAGTGTGGTGAGGTGAGGGTAGTGTCATGAGGTGAGGCTTGTGTGATGAGGTGAGGGTAGTGTCGTGAGGTGAGGCTTGTGTCGTGAGGTGAGGGTAGTGTGGTGAGGTGAGGGTAGTATCGTGAGGTGAGGGTAGTGTCATGAGGTGAGGCTTGTGTTGTGAAGTGAGGATAGTGTCATGAGGTGAGGCTTGTGTCGTGAGGTGAGGGTAGTGTCGTGAGGTGAGGCTTGTGTTGTGAAGTGAGGCTTGTGTCGTGAGGTGAGGCTTGTGTCGTGAGGTGAGGGTAGTGTCGTGAGGTGAGGCTTGTGTCGTGAAGTGAGGGTAGTATCGTGAGGTGAGGCTTGTGTTGTGAGGTGAGGGTAGTGTCGTGAGGTGAGGCTTGTGTGGTGAGGTGAGGGTAGTGTGGTTGGGCTGGCTCCGTCCTCCTCTTTGTGACACAAAAAACAAACCCGTACAAAAACAAACATACCCTGCTCCAGCCGTATGTTATGTTTCAGCTCAAGGGGCCATACTCACGCAACTGCATCCTCTTTGTACCACCAAACTCCTCCCTGCAATCAGCCTGTTGCCATGGTTTATCTAATCGCTGCCTGACCCGTATCTGATCGCAATGGAGTTTCCCCAAGATGTCCGACTTCCGGTTTCCACCCCACCGTCGAGTCGACCCGTCTATGTGGAAGTGCACTACCAACCTTACCCGGTGCCCTTTCTGATCGGGAGGGAGATTTACAGCATCCATTCTTTCTGTTTATCACAGGCTGGCAGACAGAATAGAGGGCTTTCTGCTCCAGAGCCAAGAGGAGAAACTACAGGTCTTTCTGGGGGACAGGAGAGAGGGAGCAGTGATAGCTGCAGAGTTTGTAGCGCCTTGCCACAGGGCCAGACTCACAAATATCTTTGTTTATTTCATGTCTGTTCTTTTGTGTTAATACATTGCATGTTTGGCAATACTTGTTTAACTTGTAATACCAATAAAGTATCTGAACTTGAACTTGAACTTGAGAGAGAGAAATGGGAGCCAGACTCCCTACACTGTACAGAGAGAGAGAGAGAGAGAGAGAGAGAGAGAGAGACAGAAAAAGAGAGAGAGAGAGAGAGAGAGAGAGAGAGAGAGAGAGAACATAAACATAAGAACATAAAGTTTACAAACACGAGGAGGCCATTCAGCCCATCTTGCTCGTTATTAGTAGCTTATTGATCCCAAAATCTCATCAAGCAGCTTCTTATAAAAAAGTGCCTCCTATTTTCTGTTCTGAATGCCCCGTTATCTAATCTCCATTTGTGACCCCTGGTCCTTGTTTCTTATTTCAGGTCAAAAAAGTCCCCTGGGTCGATATTATCTATACCTTTTAGGATGAATGCTTGAATCAGCTCACCGCGTAGTCTTCTTCCTTCAAGACTGAACAGATTCAATTCTTTTAGCCTGTCTGCATACAACATGCCTTTAAAACCTGGGATAATTCTGGACGCTCTAGAGCAGCAATATTCTTTTTGTAACAAGGTGACCAGAACTGAACACAATATTCTAGGTGAGGTCTTACTAATGCATTGTAAAGTTTTAACATTACTTCCCTTGATTTAAATTCAACACTTTTCACAATATATCCGAGCATCTTCTTGGCCTTTTTTATCGCTTCCCCACATTGTCTAGATTTCTGAGTCAACATAAACTCCTAGGTCTTTTTCATAGTTCCCTTCTTCAATTTCATTATCTCCCATATGATATTTATAATGCACATTTTTATTGCCTGTGTGCAGTACTTTACACTTTTCTCTATAAAATGTCATTTGCCATGTGCCTGCCCAGTTCTGAATGCTGTCTAGATCATTTTGAATGACCTTTGCTGCTGCAACAGTGTTTGCCACTCCTCCTATTTTTGTGTCGTCTGCAAATTTAACAAGTTTGCTTACTATACCAGAATCTAAATCATTAATGTAGATTAGGAATAGCAGAGGACCTAATACTGATCCCTGTGGTACACCACTGGATACCTCACTCCATTTTGAGGTTTCTCCTCTAATCAGTACTTTCTGTTTTCTACATGTTAACCACTCCCTAATCCATGTGCATGCATTTCCTTGAATCCCTACTGCGTTCAGTTTGAGAATTAATCTTTTATGCGGGACATGATCTCCCTTTCCTAAAACCATGCTGACTGTCTCCCAGGATACTGTTACCATATACATAATTTTCCATTTTGGATCTTATTATAGTTTCCATAAGTTTACATATAATAGAAGTCAGGCTCATTGGTCTTATTTCTTAGCAGTTAGCAGTTAGCAGGTCTGTAGTTACCTGGTTCGGTTTTGTCTCCCTTTTTGTGGATTGGTATTACGTTTGCTATTTTCCAGTCTGTCGGTACAACCCCTGTGTCAAGAGACTGTTGCATGATCTTGGTTAGCGGTTTGTAAATAACTACTTTCATTTTTTTGAGTACTATTGGGAGGATCTCATCCGGCCCAGGGGATTTGTTTATTTTAAGAGCTCCAAGTCCCTTTAACACTTCTGCCTCTGTTATGCTAAAGTTATTTAAAATTGGATAGGAACAGGTCGACATGTGGGGCATGTTGTCCGTGTCCTCCTTTGTAAAAACCTGTGAAAGTAATCATTTATTATATTTGCTATTGCCACCAAGGCGGTGCAGGTCACTCCCTCCACAGAGACCATGCAGTGGCAATGGTCGTCCACGGTGGTCCTCCTGACCACCATCACCGAGGGATCCTGTTCCGCTGTGACAGGGTTTCTTTGCGGGGTCCGCTTTCCCCCAGTTAAGTGGACCCCTGGGCATTTCCCGACGCTGGCAGAGGGTTGCTGGTGTTCACAGCACGGCGACTCTCTGGACACTCAGCGTGCCGATGGCCAGGCAGTCCACATCTCCAGCACAAGAGGGGTGGTCGCGGACTGACTCCCGAGCTCTGGGTCGCTACCACCCTGAGAAAATCGACGACCTCGCTGAGCCAGTCAGGCGGTCCCTCACATGGCACAGCCTCCTCTATCTCTAGCTGCGCTGTCCGGACTCGTGGTGGACCCCGCTGCTCCGTGGCTCAGACCACCTCCCTCTTGTACGCCAGTTCCACTGCTTCCCGGAGGCTGTGGGACCGGAGGAGTCGCACCTGCGCCTGCAGTTCTCCGGTCCCGATGGCCTCCACAAACTGGTCCCTGGCCAGCTCTTTCTGCACCGCGGGACGCATGTGGGCAAAGGCACGACGTGTCAAGACCTCTATTGTCGTGGTTAGCTCACGGAGGGTCTCGTCCGACTTCCGAGTTCTTCCCCGGAGCTCACTGCACAGCAGCCCTGGCTGTTGGCTGCTGCCAAACCAGCTCTGGAGCGCCTCACTCAGTGCCCCGAAGTCCGCCTGCTGTTCCGGAGTCAGAGTGAGCAGACAGGGTAGCGCATCCTCCACCAAACACCTGGCGAGTTGGAGAGCCTTCTCCTCCTCGGTCCATCTTTCCAGGTGGGCCACCAGATTGAACTGGGCATGGAATACGTCCCAGTTCACTTTCCCATTAAACCGGGGGGTCTTTACAGCGCTCCGCCTGCCGCAATACGGCTCCGGGATCGCCGCCGCGGGTCCCCCTTCGGATGCGCTCCCGGGGTCTGATGGCTTACTGCCCTCTGCCTGTTTGGCCAGCGGTCCCCATCCTTCCAGTGGGGGCAGCTCCGACTCATCTTCAGGTTCCTTCCTGACTGGTCTCCACATCCCACTTCTAAAACCAATGTAGCGATCCTGGTTTCCACAGGCAGGTGCATCACACAGGGCGAGGCAATCCACACACAGGCGGAGGGCGGGCGCGAACCCGGGACCTCTTGCACTAAAGCATAGCGCCGATACCGCTGTACAAAAGAGCCGGCTCCCTTGCAAGGAGCGTATATCGGGCTTATGTCTTTGTGTGTGATTACGTCACCTACCAGCCCTCCTGCTGCCTTCCCCCGTGCACGCTACAATATCATTGTAATGGTGGCATCCCGTCAGTAGGTGGCGTTCTAAGGCTCACTGGCAGCCGTATCATAGACTGTTGATGTTAGAAAACTCAATGGTGATTATATGAAAACCATTATTTTGCAGAGACCAACAAGTGGAAGCAAAATAAATATGTTGCACCTGAATTGAAGTTGACTCTCATTCTGCACGTGTAATATTGCTATAATATCAATGTATATAAGACTGCCTCTTAAGGTATAACACACTTGTGTGATTATAAAGGCAGTATTGGTCAGAGCAGCTCTGTGTGAAAGCACACGTCTGTATTAACTGAGTCAAAACATCTCCCAGCTGTCAGAAACATCAACAGCACTGCTGCTGTGAGTTCAGTGAGCAGAGCTATTGTACTGCACAGTGAATAGAGACAGTGGGGCTCGCGCTCCGAGCGCCAGCACACAGTGAATAGAGACAGTGGGGCTCGCGCTCTGAGCACCAGCAGACACACAGCACTTTCTTTAAAGACACACACACTGGAGAGCAGGATTCTGGAGCTTCAAGCTGTCCTGCCCTGGACTGGCCTGGAGGGAGGGCGTGAGGGAGGGAGCCCCCTTTCTCTCGGGGAGTGAGGGAGAGAGCCCCCTTTCTCTTAGAGGGTGAAGGAAGGAGGGATCGCCCTTTCTCTCAGGGGGTGAGGGACGGAGGGAGCCCCCTTTCTCTCAGGGGGTGAAGGAGGGAGCCCCTTTTCTCTCAGGGGGTGAGGGACGGAGGGAGCACCCTTTCTCTCGGGGAGTGAGGAAGGGAGCCCCCTTTCTCTCAGGGAGTGAGGGAGAGAGCCCCCTTTCTCTCAGGGTGAAGGATGGAGGGAGCAAGCCCCTTTCTCTCAGGGATTGAGGGAGGGAGAGAGCCCCCTTTCTCTCAGGGGATGAAGGAGGGAGCCCCCTTTCTCTCTGGGAGTGAGGGAGAGAGCCCCTTTTCTCTCAGGGGTGAAGGAGGAAGGGAGCAAGCCCCTTTCTCTCAGGGGGTGAAGGAGGGAGCCCCCTTTCTCTTAGGGGGTGAGGGAGGGAGCCCCTTTTCTCTCAGGGGGTGAGGGAGCCCCCTTTCTCTCTTTTGAGGGAGGAAGGGGGCAGCAATGCAGTCTCCAGTCTAAAATACCTCTGATTCCTGACTCCCCAATTTCTAAACCTCCTTCATACTCTCACCAACTCTCTCTCACTCCCTCTCACTCTCTCCAACTCTCTCTCCCTCCCTCATACTCTCACCAACTTTCTCTCTCCCTCCCTCTCACTCTCTCCAACTCTCTCCCTCACTCTCTCCCCCCTATTTTACCTTTTCTTTATCTCTGCTCTCTCTCTCTCTACACTTCTCCCTCTCTCTTTATCTCCCTCCTTCCCTCACTCAGTGTGCTGTTCTGGGGTTTCCAAAGAAACTCGGAGTGAAAGGGAGACATTTCTGCAGAACAATGAGCTGAGAGAGAGGGGGGAGAGAAAGGGGAGGGAGAGAGAGGGGGAGGGAACAAGAGAGAGGGAAGGAGAGGGAAGAGAGAGAGGGAGAAAGAGGGGGGAATAGGGAGAAACTCGTATTAAACAAATACATAGAATAATATATTTCATCAGCGTAAAGAATCCAGGACAGGTCTATAGTATAGGGAGAGAGGGGAGAGAGAATGACAGAGGTCTGCTCTGACCTTGAGGGGGGAATGCTGCTGCCAGAGTTTTAACAAAGGCAAAGAAGTATGAACATTGCCCCTGTGTGAGCAGCCTCGTGCTGGCTTCCTGTGCGGGTTAGGAGTGATTTTGAGGTTCTGCTTCTATTTTATAAAGCTCCCCTTGCTCCCCTTGCTCCCCTACACCTAAGAGATTTGCTGAGCCCTGCACCCGATCACTCTCTTGGATCACAGGGAGCTTTGCTCAGTACTCCATGGACACACAGAAGGCAGGGGCAGAGAGTTCAGCTTCAGAGTCGCTAAGTGGTGGAATGATCTGCCACGATTTGTGAGGCACCATCTCTGGCCGCTTTTAAATTAAGATAAAAAAAAAAAAAAAAAAAAAAAATTATAATTTAGCAAATGTATTTTAAAAGGAAAACTTTATCAACCTATTTTTACTACTGTATCGCTTCATTATCAGGGTCTGCTATATATTATAAAGATATTTCATATGTCTGTATCGCATCAATATCAGGGGCTGCTATATATTATAAAGACATTTCAGGGGGCTGTATCGCTGCATTATCAGGGTCTGCTATATATTATAAAGATATTTCATATGGCTGTATCGCTTCATTATCAGAGTCTGCTATATATTATAAAGATATTTCATATGGCTGTATCGCTTCATTATCAGAGTCTGCTATAGCTATTCAGTTCACTATAATTCAATTATCACTGCAGCAAACAGTGTGTGTGTGTGTGTGTGTGTGTGTGTGTGTGTGTGTGTGTGTGTGTGTGTAGTAGGAGAGTGAGGACGGGGGAGAGACGGGGCGAGAGAGAGTTAGAAAGAGGGGGAGAGAAGATGAAAGACAGGGCACGGGATGCCAGTTTAGAAAGAGAGAGAGAGAGACGGAGGGTGACAAGAAGACACACGCTCATGATATCGGTGTCGCTAAACTGAAGACAAGGAAGGAGACACGTGTTTTTCCTCTTACTCTCGCTTCAAAGAATAGTTGAAGATGACGTAAGATATTAGAACAGAAAATCACTCGAAACATCGATGGTTATTTTTTCAAAAGTATTTTGGGGACTGGAGTTGCTGTTTTTTTAAGGAAGGGACAGCAGAATATTTACAGATGCAGAGAGAGTGAGGGAGAGGGAGAGGCGTGGAGCTCGATAATGAGAAGAGAAAAGAAATATTCAATTGCATTTTCAAAAAAACTAATCATAAGGATGCAACACCATATTTGGGTCAGCACTCAGCAATCTAGTCCGTGGACTGGCTAGAAAGATCGGATGCTACCTACCAGAACCGCGACACACGAGTTTTTAAAATAAGTATTTACATTTTTTCCCCAGCGAATGGAGAATTCCACCTGTCTACGCGCGTGTCTGCTCTTCAACCCGACGAACTGAAGAGCGAACCGGCCGCAGAATCTGTGCTAACTTGGGCAGAACTGGACATAAAACACTCATATAACGCGGCTCAAAGAGGATGAGACGTGATCCACCACACAACATCGGAGGAGTTGGGTAATTGGGAGTGAAAATAATTAATATTTTCTTTTTTATATAGATTTTTTAATATATGTGTCAATTTGTTGTTGTAAAAGTTAGTGGTAAACAGTGCTAGTATACATTAGATTTTTTTTTTCTTTTTCTGGCGAGTAAAACAAATAACCCCCTTCTATTATTAAATAATTAATGTATTTATTTTCAAGCTTTTAAATATATATATATATATAACGAAATGTTATTCTAGTTGCAATACCCTAGGACAGTGGTTCTCAACCATGTGTCTGCTGGTTTTCATTCCAACTGAGCTCTCAATTAATTAACTAGACCCTTAAATTAACTGATAATTTGCTTAATTAGGCCTTTGAAGACCTTTTCAGCTCTTAAACAGCTGCAGATTTGAAGTTAGCTATAACATTTTATAAGAACTTGAACTGTGCAACTGTTTAAGAGCGGAAAACAATTAAAAAGGTCTTATTAAGCAAAGGATCAGTTTAAGGGTCTAGTTCAGTAATTGAGAGCTGGAATGAAAGCCAGCAGACACAGTGTGTCTCCAGGACCAGGGCTGAGAACCACGGGCCTATGAGATATAATCTCCACTTTTGTTTGTATTTAGTTAATTATATTAGTTACAGTATTTTTATACTTTTAAATAATATTAAAAAAATCAGTTTCAGTTTTGCGATAGTTCAAGTTTTAACAAAGTCTGAATAATTAAATTCTAACAATTTCAAACAATAAATCAACGATTAACAACATCATACTGATAACAAATAACGAATTCATTAAAACAATTACAATAGACAGATTTCTCACTTGACTTAAGTTGACTAATTGTTGTTGAGCCCAACTTACAAAACCTTTCCGGTTTATTTTACTGCTCCCAGATACTGACGCACTCACTACGATTGCAGTGTGTTACAGTACAGTCACTGATACTGACACACTCACTACGATTGCAGTATGTTACAGTACAGTCACTGATACTGACACACTCACTACGATTGCAGTGTGTTACAGTACAGTCACTGATACTGACACACTCACTACGATTGCAGTGTGTTACAGTACAGTCACTGATACTGACGCACTCACTACGATTGCAGTGTGTTACAGTACAGTCACTGATACTGACGCACTCACTACGATTGCAGTGTGTTACAGTACAGTCACTGATACTGACGCACTCACTACGATTGCAGTGTGTTACAGTACAGTCACTGATACTGACACACTCACTACGATTGCAGTGTGTTACAGTACAGTCACTGATACTGACGCACTCACTACGATTGCAGTGTGTTACAGTACAGTCACTGATACTGACGCACTCACTACGATTGCAGGATGTTACAGTACAGTCACTGATACTGACACACTACGATTGCAGTGTGTTACAGTACAGTCACTGATACTGACACACTCACTACGATTGCAGTATGTTACAGTACAGTCACTGATACTGACACACTCATTACGATTGCAGTATGTTACAGTACAGTCACTGATACTGACGCAATCACTACGATTGCAGTATGTTACAGTACAGTCACTGATACTGACACACTCACTACGATTGCAGGATGTTACAGTACAGTCACTGATACTGACACACTACGATTGCAGTGTGTTACAGTACAGTCACTGATACTGACGCACTCACTACGATTGCAGTGTGTTACAGTACAGTCACTGATACTGACGCACTCACTACGATTGCAGTGTGTTACAGTACAGTCACTGATACTGACGCACTCACTACGATTGCAGTGTGTTACAGTACAGTCACTGGTACTGACACACTCACTACGATTGCAGTGTGTTACAGTACAGTCACTGATACTGACACACTCACTACGATTGCAGTATGTTACAGTACAGTCACTGATACTGACACACTCACTACGATTGCAGTGTGTTACAGTACAGTCACTGATACTGACACACTCACTACGATTGCAGTGTGTTACAGTACAGTCACTGATACTGACACACTCACTACCATTGCAGTATGTTACAGTACAGTCACTGATACTGACACACTCACTACGATTGCAGTGTGTTACAGTACAGTCACTGATACTGACACACTCACTACGATTGCAGTATGTTACAGTACAGTCACTGATACTGACACACTCACTACGATTGCAGTATGTTACAGTACAGTCACTGATACTGACACACTCACTACGATTGCAGTATGTTACAGTACAGTCACTGATACTGACGCAATCACTACGATTGCAGGATGTTACAGTACAGTCACTGATACTGACACACTACGATTGCAGTGTGTTACAGTACAGTCACTGATACTGATGCACTCACTACGATTGCAGTGTGTTACAGTACAGTCACTGATACTGACGCACTCACTACGATTGCAGTGTGTTACAGTACAGTCACTGATACTGACGCACTCACTACGATTGCAGTGTGTTACAGTACAGTCACTGGTACTGACACACTCACTACGATTGCAGTGTGTTACAGTACAGTCACTGATACTGACACACTCACTACGATTGCAGTATGTTACAGTACAGTCACTGATACTGACACACTCACTACGATTGCAGTGTGTTACAGTACAGTCACTGATACTGACACACTCACTACGATTGCAGTGTGTTACAGTACAGTCACTGATACTGACGCACTCACTACGATTGCAGGATGTTACAGTACAGTCACTGATACTGACACACTCACTACGATTGCAGTATGTTACAGTACAGTCACTGATACTGACACACTCACTACGATTGCAGTGTGTTACAGTACAGTCACTGATACTGACGCACTCACTACGATTGCAGGATGTTACAGTACAGTCACTGATACTGACACACTCACTACGATTGCAGGATGTTACAGTACAGTCACTGATACTGACACACTCACTACGATTGCAGTGTGTTACAGTACAGTCACTGATACTGACACACTCACTACGATTGCAGGATGTTACAGTACAGTCACTGATACTGACACTACGATTGCAGTGTGTTACAGTACAGTCACTGATACTGACACACTCACTACGATTGCAGTGTGTTACAGTACAGTCACTGATACTGACACACTACGATTGCAGTATGTTACAGTACAGTCACTGATACTGACACACTCACTACGATTGCAGTGTGTTACAGTACAGTCACTGATACTGACGCACTCACTACGATTGCAGTGTGTTACAGTACAGTCACTGGTACTGACACACTCACTACGATTGCAGTGTGTTACAGTACAGTCACTGATACTGACACACTACGATTGCAGTATGTTACAGTACAGTCACTGATACTGACGCACTCACTACGATTGCAGTGTGTTACAGTACAGTCACTGATACTGACGCACTCACTACGATTGCAGTGTGTTACAGTACAGTCACTGATACTGACGCACTCACTACGATTGCAGTGTGTTACAGTACAGTCACTGATACTGACGCACTCACTACGATTGCAGTGTGTTACAGTACAGTCACTGGTACTGACACACTCACTACGATTGCAGTGTGTTACAGTACAGTCACTGATACTGACACACTCACTACGATTGCAGTATGTTACAGTACAGTCACTGATACTGACACACTCACTACGATTGCAGTGTGTTACAGTACAGTCACTGATACTGACACACTCACTACGATTGCAGTGTGTTACAGTACAGTCACTGATACTGACGCACTCACTACGATTGCAGGATGTTACAGTACAGTCACTGATACTGACACACTCACTACGATTGCAGTATGTTACAGTACAGTCACTGATACTGACACACTCACTACGATTGCAGTGTGTTACAGTACAGTCACTGATACTGACGCACTCACTACGATTGCAGGATGTTACAGTACAGTCACTGATACTGACACACTCACTACGATTGCAGGATGTTACAGTACAGTCACTGATACTGACACACTCACTACGATTGCAGTGTGTTACAGTACAGTCACTGATACTGACACACTCACTACGATTGCAGGATGTTACAGTACAGTCACTGATACTGACACTACGATTGCAGTGTGTTACAGTACAGTCACTGATACTGACACACTCACTACGATTGCAGTGTGTTACAGTACAGTCACTGATACTGACACACTACGATTGCAGTATGTTACAGTACAGTCACTGATACTGACACACTCACTACGATTGCAGTGTGTTACAGTACAGTCACTGATACTGACACACTCACTACGATTGCAGTGTGTTACAGTACAGTCACTGATACTGACACTCAGTATGGTTATGTTTTTTAATTATCTTATTTTTTAAAATAATGCATGTTAATACATACTGTATGGTAAAAGCATTGTGAGGCATGACAAAGCATGATAATGCATGGTGATGCATTGCCAGGGGAGCATGACAAAGGTTACAGTACAGGGGAGCTGGGTACAGAACAGGGGAGCAGGGCACAGCACAGGGGTGCTGGGTACAGCACAGGGGAGCAGGGTACAGCACAGAGGAGCAGGGTACAGCACACGTGAGCAGGGTACAGCACAGAGTAGCAGGATACAGCACAGGGGAGCAGGGTACAGCACAGAGGAGCAGGGTACAGCACAGGGGAACAAAGTACAGCACAGGGGAGCAGGGTACAGCACAGGGGAGCAGGATACAGCATGATAAAGCATGGTAATGCAGGGTACAGCACAGGGGAGCAGGGTACAGCACAGGGGAGCAGGGTACAGCAAAGGGGAACAGGGTACAGCACAGGGGAGCAGGGTACAGCATGATAAAGCATGGTAATGCAGTGTACAGCACAGGGGAGCAGGGTACAGCACAGGGGAGCAGGGTACAGCATGATAAAGCATGATAATGCAGGGTACAGCACAGGGGAGCAGGGTACAGCATAGTAGAGTCTGGAGGACAGTGTTCAATGCTGGTAGCAGGGGGGTCTTACTTAGTTTAATTGAAGTGAAGCCCGAGTGGAACTCTAGCTCCTGATTGTCCAAACGCAATTCTTGTGAATTTTACTAAACGAAAACCAAGAATTGTGCATGGACATCTTGAGCTGCTGTTTTCAGAGCAGCAGGGACAGACCGACGAAATGCTGCCAGACCCACTGATACATCAAACAAGGTGAGTGCTGAGGATTCACTATACCGTATTAGTCTGAGGGGCAAATATGTGCAAGTAACTAGACTAGAATTACATTGTAACTGCAGATCGCCAGACTAGACTGTATTAGAATTACATTGTAACTGCAGATCACTAGACTAGACTGTATTAGAATTACATTGTAACTGCAGATCACTAGATTAGACTGTATTAGAATTACATTGTAACTGCAGATCACTAGACTAGACTGTATTAGAATCACATTGTAACTGCAGATCACTAGACTAGACTGTATTAGAATCACATTGTAACTGCAGATCACTAGACTAGACTGTATTAGAATTACATTGTAACTGCAGATCACTAGACTAGACTGTATTAGAATTACATTGTAACTGCAGATCACTAGACTAGACTGTATTAGAATTACATTGTAACTGCAGATCACCAGACTAGACTGTATTAGAATTACATTGTAACTGCAGATCACCAGACTAGACTGTATTAGAATTACATTGTAACTGCAGATCACTAGACTAGACTGTATTAGAATTACATTGTAACTGCAGATCACTAGACTGTATTAGAATTACATTGTAACTGCAGATCACTAGACTAGACTGTATTAGAATTACATTGTAACTGCAGATCACTAGACTAGACTGTATTAGAATTACATTGTAACTGCAGTTTACCATTTTTCTCCATCGCTCAAACACATTTCCTGAAACAATATCCTACGTTACCAAAACAGTTAACACACAAATCAAAACGGTCTTGTGGTTTGCAAAACTTCAAAAATCCTTTGCAAAATGCAATAATGCTTTCAGATGTCAAAATACATGTCTCAAAATCAAATACTCGCATCAAAATAATACATTTGCCATCAAATGAAAAGCTCACATTATCAACCATTTCACAAAGGTGCAATAAATTCAAAATATAAACATCAAAATGTTTAACCCTTTTTATTAATTTTTTCCTCATACCATTTCTGCCTGTTTACTCTTCTTACTTTAAATTGTGTAATGTGGCCATACATCTTACCTATAAGTGTATATCGTACCTATAAGTGTACATCTTACCTATAAGTGTACATCTTACCTATAAGTGTACATCTTACCTATAAGTGTATATCGTACCTATAAGTGTACATCTTACCTAGAAGTGTACATCTTACCTATAAGTGTACATCTTACCTATAAGTGTACATCTTACCTATAAGTGTATATCTTTTTTTCAGTAGACTTAGCCCCAGATGACCCAGACATCATAGTTTGCTATAATTACAACAGAAAACAAAAGGGATTTTACAGGTATTCAGCATCCAGCCTCTGATTTCTGTCAGGCCACATGTTCTCATCAACATCACAGAGAATGTTTTCTCTGGCCATACATCTCGGGAAAAAGTGCCTTGCATGGCGGAGTGACCCTTGAGCTGCCTCTGCAGTGATGTCTTGACATGCTGGAGCAGTGTTGTCTGCTCATGGGGATTACGGTCATACACCTTCCAACGCCAGGCGGAAAAAAACTCAGGAAGGGAGAGTAGGGTGGGAGGAACACCATTGAGAAGCGTGCAGGAGCTTCAAAACACCCTCGGAGAAGCGCAGAGTGGTGGAAGCCGACATTGTCCCATACAATGATAAAGTTTGTTAGCTCTGGTCCTTCTGGGGGGATAAGACCTTGATACATTGAACCTAGGAACACCAGCCATAATGCCACCATAGGCCCATATAACACAGCACGCCTATGGTGGCATTATGGGAGATCACACCATTTCTAGAAATGGCAGCACACATGGTTATATTTCCTCCATGCTGACCCGGGACATCAATTGTGGCACGATGACCAATGAGATTTCGTCCATGTCTCCTTTTTCTGGTCACATTGAAACCAGCCTCATCCACAAATACGTATTCATGTGGAGCAACACAGGCATCAAGCTGCAGTATTCTCTGAAAAGCAAAAAGAGTATGACAGATTATACAAGATCAAGATTACCATTAAACCGTTAAAAATGACAGTTTCTTTGCCTTTTTTTACCTCCCCCTTACTGTTCTGTTTACCTGCCATAGACATATGCAGTGTAGGCTTGATTAGGCAAAGTTCTATATTAGGAAGCGCCACTGCCATGTAGTGCACAGCCAGTGTATTGCTAGCAAATACTTGATCCAAAGTGGCCGATCACTAGATGGCGCTGCCTCTTACGTTCATAAAGGCATGTTGGCTGATCTAGCCTGTGTAACATGTGTCTATGACAGGCAACTGAAGAGCAGCTCCTGTAATTAATACCAAATGGCTTACATGTCTCAGAAACCGTTTAATAATTATATTATAATTCATTATCCATTCTAATAATAATAATAATTCATATTATTGGTATTATTATGACTGATGTTTCATCTTGTTCTTTACATGAACATGTCTATCTATCTATCTAACTGTGTACCACACCAGTGCAGGGACACAGGCTATAGTAAGGCTGCCACACCCCTCTCTTCCTCCCTCCATTCTCTCTTTCTCACAGATCCACCAAACAGAAGTAACACACTTTTTCAGCACAAATCTCAGTCCTAATCCTCTCCATTGAAGCTTCCACACTCAGAGTCTCTCATGCACACACACACACACACACACTTGAGAGCCTCTCCATTCTCTCTCTCTCTCTCTTCACATCCCTCTAAATCCCCATTTTAAATGGAGTCTGGTTTAATCCCCATTGCAGTGTTTATTAGCCCTGGAGGGGGTGAGGTAAGAGTTTGCTAAATCCCCAGATCCAATACAAGTTTCGGAGGGGGGGGGGGGGGGGCAGTAATTATGGGATGGGGGCAGGTGTTGGGATACTAGACCCTCCTGAAGCTTGATAGTCTAATCTCTGTCCTCTGAACTGGTTGCCTTACCAGTTCATTACACATTCACAATCATATTGAAATGTGTCATCTTATAGTCAGATCAGTAAGAGTGACTGTTCCCAAATGATCTTCAGTGGCAATGCAAACAGACAGGCAGTGGCCCTGCACTGCCAATACAATGGCTGTGTATTATACGGATGAGGCAATGGTAGCACAACAATAGTGAAGCCACAATGGGGTGAATGTGCCCACAGTGTGTTACTGCAACTGTACCCTTCTGTGGTATAGATCCCAGGTCAAGGCTGGTCTGTGCCCTTTGAAATATTTATATTTAAGTGCTTCTGCACGCTTTTAATTAATACAAAAACAAGCCAAACACAGAAACTATAAAAAGTGTGACCAGAACCCTAGAAATCCAAAACTCTTCTTTAAAATAAACACGCTCAATCTTTGGTTATCCCGGTGTATAAACGTTCCTTCCCCGCACTCTCCTCAGCACTCCACTCTCCCTCTCCAAGCTCTTCTCAGCACTCTACTCTCACTTTGCTCAACACTCCACTCACACTCTCCTCAGCACCACTCTCAGTCTCTTCACTCTGCTCAGCACTCCACTCTAACTCTCTTCAGCACTCCACTCTCGCTCTCCACGCTCTCCTCAGCACTTCATTCTTGCTCTCCTCAGCATTCCACTCTCACTCTCTTCAGCACTCCACTCTCACTCTCCTCGTTCTCCTCAGCACTCCATTCTCACTCTCCTTTCTCTCCTCAGCACTCCACTCTCACTCTCCTCGTTTTCCTCAGCACTCCACTCTCACTCTCCTCGCTCTCCTCAGCACTCCATTCGCACTCCCCTCGCTCTCCTCAGCACTCCACTCTCACTCTCGTGGTGTATGCTGGGAGTGTGGGCTGGCTGTGAGTGAGTGTGGTGGAGCGTGTGAGACGCTGGGAGTTTTTTCACTCTATTCTTTTAGTGAAAGAGTATTTGTTTTAACTGACGTTGTTTTAAGTGTCATTTGGCTATTTACTAACACTTTATTGTCACTGTGGCCCAAAACGGGGCAACCCCCCTGTTCTCTTTTGAATCTTTGTCCCATAGAAACAGGATCAAAGTAGTTAGTGAAGAATATGTGTCGGTGGAGGACTGTGTGATGGTAGTGGGGGAATTAGTCAGTTTAATTATGTGAAGTCCGGGGCTCGAATGAGTAAAGCCATGGTTATATTTCTCAGTGAGGAGGCGATGGTATGGAAAGTGGTGCAGGAGGTGAAATGAATAGTGTATGTTTTTATCACAACTGAAAATATGAAATGTTTCGAGTGTGGTAAAGAAAGGCATATTGGGAGAAACTGCCCTAAATAATCCGGTGAGAAGGAGAACACAAAGAAAGGAGCTGATAGCGGCGATGAAGGACCCGCTCCTCGTGAACCTACCATCAGCAGGAATACTGAGGAGGAGACGGGAGACAGCAATGCCAGTGCAGAAAGCAAGGCTAACACATCAGATAAATCAGCAGGGACAACTGGCAGGTCGGCAGAAAAGACTGAAGCAGCAGGTAGCCAGCTGAAAAAATAAGTAAGCCGGCACAAACTGATGGTAAGCCGACTAAAATCACAGGTGAGACAGCAGGGCGTTGAGGCAGTGGACGTCCCCGGCAAAAGCAGCAGAAGCACTACACCAGTGGAGAAGTGAGAGTAGTGAGGAGGAGAGTGAGAATAGCGAGGAGGTGAATGAGAGTAGTGAGATGAGTGAGAGTGAGAGTAGTGAGGAGGTGAGTGAGAGTAGTGAGATGAGTGAGAGTGAGAGTAGTGCGGAGGTGAGTGAGAGCAGCGAGGAGGTGAGTGAGAGTACATAAGAACATAAGAACATATGAAAGTTTACAAACGAGAGGAGGCCATTCGGCCCATCTTGCTCGTTTGGTTGTTAGTAGCTTATTGATCCCAGAATCACATCAAGCAGCTTCTTGAAGGATCCCAGGGTGTCAGCTTCAACAACATTACTGGGGAGTTGGTTCCAGACCCTCACAATTCTCTGTGTAAAAAAGTGCCTCCTATTTTCTGTTCTGAATGCCCCTTTATCTAATCTCCATTTGTGACCCCTGGTCCTTGTTTCTTTTTTCAGGTCAGAAAAGTCCCCTGGGTCGACATTGTCAATACCTTTTAGGATTTTGAATGTTTGAATCAGATTGCCACGTAGTCTTCTTTGTTCAAAACTGAATAGATTCAATTCTTTTAACCTGTCTGCGTATGACATACCTTTTAAACACAGGATAAATCTGGTTGCTCTTCTTTGCACTCTTTCTAGAGCAGCAATACCCTTTTTGTAATGAGGTGACCAGGACTGAACACAATATTCTAGGCGAGGTCTTACTAATGCATTGTAAAGTTTTAACATTACTTCCCTTGATTTAAATTCAACACTTTTCACAATATATCCGAGCATCTTGTTGGCCTTTTTTATAGCTTCCCCACATTGTCTAGATGAAGACATTTCTGAGTCAACATAAACTCCTAGGTCTTTTTCATAGATTCCTTCTTCAATTTCAGTATCTCCCATATGATACTTTTCTCTATTAAATGTCATTTGCCATGTGTCTGCCCAGTTCTGAATGCTGTCTAGATCATTTTGAATGTAGCTCGTCGGCCTCGCTTAGCTGTGCCGATAAAGAAAGACGAGGAAAGCTCCGAGTACGAGAGTGATGAGGAGGGGTCTACTACAGACTCTTCATAGCGCTCTGAGCCCTCTGTCAGGCAGCCTGCAGAGAAGAGATATGATACAGAGAGCATCAAAAGCTTTTTAATACAATGGTGAAAAGACGGGTGAGTGTGCAGGATGTTTCCACTGATCCGAATCTGCTTGTAAGTACTGCTCAGTCCATTTGATATAACTGAGATCTGTGAACTCGATAACCCTGAGTGATACAGAATAAAGAAATTGACAAGTAAAGTTTGCAGACAGTTTCAAGTAAAGAAATTATAATGGCTGAAAAAAAAGTTTCCTCTCTTTGTTACTGCTCTATTTCATGGTGTTTTTTTCTCACTTTATCTTGATGGATAATTTTGTAACAGGCACTTTTAACATAAATGGGCTAGAGCCACACATAAACACGCATATGTGTTTGAAACAGTGACACAGAAAAATATAGAGGTTTCTTTTATTCAGGAAACCCACAGTGACTTTAATAATGAATCAGACTGGCTCAAGGCATGGAAGAGGACTATCGTTTTTAGGCATGGGACAAGCTGGAGTGTTTATCCCTCACTCTCTCTCATTTAAAGAGGTGCTTTTTAATAAACATGTTTGTTTTATTAATGTCTGTGCCCCCACTGAAGGGAGAGAGAGGGTGCAGTCTATTCAGATTTTAGATAGACTTATAGCAGAATGTTCACATGATGTGTTTTCATTTCTAGGGGGGGATTTTAACTGCACTTTAAATGACTCTGTGGATAGGAGTCACACAGAGCCACACCCCCAGTCTGCCAGAGAACTTGCTTCTATTGTGAATCATTATGATCTAACTGATGTGTAGAGAGACAAGAGACCCATTGAAAGGCACGTGGGTGTACGTGGGTTACAGCTAGCGGCACTATTTGTTCATGTGCGTTACAGTACAGTCACTGATACTGACGCACTCACTACGATTGCAGTGTGTTACAGTACAGTCACTGGTACTGACACACTCACTACGATTGCAGTGTGTTACAGTACAGTCACTGATACTGACACACTACGATTGCAGTATGTTACAGTACAGTCACTGATACTGACGCACTCACTACGATTGCAGTGTGTTACAGTACAGTCACTGATACTGACGCACTCACTACGATTGCAGTGTGTTACAGTACAGTCACTGATACTGACGCACTCACTACGATTGCAGTGTGTTACAGTACAGTCACTGATACTGACACACTCACTACGATTGCAGTGTGTTACAGTACAGTCACTGGTACTGACACACTCACTACGATTGCAGTATGTTACAGTACAGTCACTGATACTGACACACTCACTACGATTGCAGGATGTTACAGTACAGTCACTGATACTGACACACTACGATTGCAGTGTGTTACAGTACAGTCACTGATACTGACGCACTCACTACGATTGCAGTGTGTTACAGTACAGTCACTGGTACTGACACACTCACTACGATTGCAGTGTGTTACAGTACAGTCACTGATACTGACACACTCACTACGATTGCAGTATGTTACAGTACAGTCACTGATACTGACACACTCACTACGATTGCAGTGTGTTACAGTACAGTCACTCATACTGACACACTCACTACGATTGCAGTGTGTTACAGTACAGTCACTGATACTGACACACTCACTACCATTGCAGTATGTTACAGTACAGTCACTGATACTGACACACTCACTACGATTGCAGTGTGTTACAGTACAGTCACTGATACTGACACACTCACTACGATTGCAGTATGTTACAGTACAGTCACTGATACTGACACACTCACTACGATTGCAGTATGTTACAGTACAGTCACTGATACTGACACACTCACTACGATTGCAGTATGTTACAGTACAGTCACTGATACTGACGCAATCACTACGATTGCAGGATGTTACAGTACAGTCACTGATACTGACACACTACGATTGCAGTGTGTTACAGTACAGTCACTGATACTGACGCACTCACTACGATTGCAGTGTGTTACAGTACAGTCACTGATACTGACGCACTCACTACGATTGCAGTGTGTTACAGTACAGTCACTGATACTGACGCACTCACTACGATTGCAGTGTGTTACAGTACAGTCACTGGTACTGACACACTCACTACGATTGCAGTGTGTTACAGTACAGTCACTGATACTGACACACTCACTACGATTGCAGTATGTTACAGTACAGTCACTGATACTGACACACTCACTACGATTGCAGTGTGTTACAGTACAGTCACTGATACTGACACACTCACTACGATTGCAGTGTGTTACAGTACAGTCACTGATACTGACGCACTCACTACGATTGCAGGATGTTACAGTACAGTCACTGATACTGACACACTCACTACGATTGCAGTATGTTACAGTACAGTCACTGATACTGACACACTCACTACGATTGCAGTGTGTTACAGTACAGTCACTGATACTGACGCACTCACTACGATTGCAGGATGTTACAGTACAGTCACTGATACTGACACACTCACTACGATTGCAGGATGTTACAGTACAGTCACTGATACTGACACACTCACTACGATTGCAGTGTGTTACAGTACAGTCACTGATACTGACACACTCACTACGATTGCAGGATGTTACAGTACAGTCACTGATACTGACACTACGATTGCAGTGTGTTACAGTACAGTCACTGATACTGACACACTCACTACGATTGCAGTGTGTTACAGTACAGTCACTGATACTGACACACTACGATTGCAGTATGTTACAGTACAGTCACTGATACTGACACACTCACTACGATTGCAGTGTGTTACAGTACAGTCACTGATACTGACGCACTCACTACGATTGCAGTGTGTTACAGTACAGTCACTGGTACTGACACACTCACTACGATTGCAGTGTGTTACAGTACAGTCACTGATACTGACACACTACGATTGCAGTATGTTACAGTACAGTCACTGATACTGACGCACTCACTACGATTGCAGTGTGTTACAGTACAGTCACTGATACTGACGCACTCACTACGATTGCAGTGTGTTACAGTACAGTCACTGATACTGACGCACTCACTACGATTGCAGTGTGTTACAGTACAGTCACTGATACTGACGCACTCACTACGATTGCAGTGTGTTACAGTACAGTCACTGGTACTGACACACTCACTACGATTGCAGTGTGTTACAGTACAGTCACTGATACTGACACACTCACTACGATTGCAGTATGTTACAGTACAGTCACTGATACTGACACACTCACTACGATTGCAGTGTGTTACAGTACAGTCACTGATACTGACACACTCACTACGATTGCAGTGTGTTACAGTACAGTCACTGATACTGACGCACTCACTACGATTGCAGGATGTTACAGTACAGTCACTGATACTGACACACTCACTACGATTGCAGTATGTTACAGTACAGTCACTGATACTGACACACTCACTACGATTGCAGTGTGTTACAGTACAGTCACTGATACTGACGCACTCACTACGATTGCAGGATGTTACAGTACAGTCACTGATACTGACACACTCACTACGATTGCAGGATGTTACAGTACAGTCACTGATACTGACACACTCACTACGATTGCAGTGTGTTACAGTACAGTCACTGATACTGACACACTCACTACGATTGCAGGATGTTACAGTACAGTCACTGATACTGACACTACGATTGCAGTGTGTTACAGTACAGTCACTGATACTGACACACTCACTACGATTGCAGTGTGTTACAGTACAGTCACTGATACTGACACACTACGATTGCAGTATGTTACAGTACAGTCACTGATACTGACACACTCACTACGATTGCAGTGTGTTACAGTACAGTCACTGATACTGACACACTCACTACGATTGCAGTGTGTTACAGTACAGTCACTGATACTGACACTCAGTATGGTTATGTTTTTTAATTATCTTATTTTTTAAAATAATGCATGTTAATACATACTGTATGGTAAAAGCATTGTGAGGCATGACAAAGCATGATAATGCATGGTGATGCATTGCCAGGGGAGCATGACAAAGGTTACAGTACAGGGGAGCTGGGTACAGAACAGGGGAGCAGGGCACAGCACAGGGGTGCTGGGTACAGCACAGGGGAGCAGGGTACAGCACAGAGGAGCAGGGTACAGCACACGTGAGCAGGGTACAGCACAGAGTAGCAGGATACAGCACAGGGGAGCAGGGTACAGCACAGAGGAGCAGGGTACAGCACAGGGGAACAAAGTACAGCACAGGGGAGCAGGGTACAGCACAGGGGAGCAGGATACAGCATGATAAAGCATGGTAATGCAGGGTACAGCACAGGGGAGCAGGGTACAGCACAGGGGAGCAGGGTACAGCAAAGGGGAACAGGGTACAGCACAGGGGAGCAGGGTACAGCATGATAAAGCATGGTAATGCAGTGTACAGCACAGGGGAGCAGGGTACAGCACAGGGGAGCAGGGTACAGCATGATAAAGCATGATAATGCAGGGTACAGCACAGGGGAGCAGGGTACAGCATAGTAGAGTCTGGAGGACAGTGTTCAATGCTGGTAGCAGGGGGGTCTTACTTAGTTTAATTGAAGTGAAGCCCGAGTGGAACTCTAGCTCCTGATTGTCCAAACGCAATTCTTGTGAATTTTACTAAACGAAAACCAAGAATTGTGCATGGACATCTTGAGCTGCTGTTTTCAGAGCAGCAGGGACAGACCGACGAAATGCTGCCAGACCCACTGATACATCAAACAAGGTGAGTGCTGAGGATTCACTATACCGTATTAGTCTGAGGGGCAAATATGTGCAAGTAACTAGACTAGAATTACATTGTAACTGCAGATCGCCAGACTAGACTGTATTAGAATTACATTGTAACTGCAGATCACTAGACTAGACTGTATTAGAATTACATTGTAACTGCAGATCACTAGATTAGACTGTATTAGAATTACATTGTAACTGCAGATCACTAGACTAGACTGTATTAGAATCACATTGTAACTGCAGATCACTAGACTAGACTGTATTAGAATCACATTGTAACTGCAGATCACTAGACTAGACTGTATTAGAATTACATTGTAACTGCAGATCACTAGACTAGACTGTATTAGAATTACATTGTAACTGCAGATCACTAGACTAGACTGTATTAGAATTACATTGTAACTGCAGATCACCAGACTAGACTGTATTAGAATTACATTGTAACTGCAGATCACCAGACTAGACTGTATTAGAATTACATTGTAACTGCAGATCACTAGACTAGACTGTATTAGAATTACATTGTAACTGCAGATCACTAGACTGTATTAGAATTACATTGTAACTGCAGATCACTAGACTAGACTGTATTAGAATTACATTGTAACTGCAGATCACTAGACTAGACTGTATTAGAATTACATTGTAACTGCAGTTTACCGTTTTTCTCCATCGCTCAAACACATTTCCTGAAACAATATCCTACGTTACCAAAACAGTTAACACACAAATCAAAACGGTCTTGTGGTTTGCAAAACTTCAAAAATCCTTTGCAAAATGCAATAATGCTTTCAGATGTCAAAATACATGTCTCAAAATCAAATACTCGCATCAAAATAATACATTTGCCATCAAATGAAAAGCTCACATTATCAACCATTTCACAAAGGTGCAATAAATTCAAAATATAAACATCAAAATGTTTAACCCTTTTTATTAATTTTTTCCTCATACCATTTCTGCCTGTTTACTCTTCTTACTTTAAATTGTGTAATGTGGCCATACATCTTACCTATAAGTGTATATCGTACCTATAAGTGTACATCTTACCTATAAGTGTACATCTTACCTATAAGTGTACATCTTACCTATAAGTGTATATCGTACCTATAAGTGTACATCTTACCTAGAAGTGTACATCTTACCTATAAGTGTACATCTTACCTATAAGTGTACATCTTACCTATAAGTGTATATCTTTTTTATATAGCCCCAGATGACCCAGACATCATAGTTTGCTATAATTACAACAGAAAACAAAAGGGATTTTACAGGTATTCAGCATCCAGCCTCTGATTTCTGTCAGGCCACATGTTCTCATCAACATCACAGAGAATGTTTTCTCTGGCCATACATCTCGGGAAAAAGTGCCTTGCATGGCGGAGTGACCCTTGAGCTGCCTCTGCAGTGATGTCTTGACATGCTGGAGCAGTGTTGTCTGCTCATGGGGATTACGGTCATACACCTTCCAACGCCAGGCGGAAAAAAACTCAGGAAGGGAGAGTAGGGTGGGAGGAACACCATTGAGAAGCGTGCAGGAGCTTCAAAACACCCTCGGAGAAGCGCAGAGTGGTGGAAGCCGACATTGTCCCATACAATGATAAAGTTTGTTAGCTCTGGTCCTTCTGGGGGGATAAGACCTTGATACATTGAACCTAGGAACACCAGCCATAATGCCACCATAGGCCCATATAACACAGCACGCCTATGGTGGCATTATGGGAGATCACACCATTTCTAGAAATGGCAGCACACATGGTTATATTTCCTCCATGCTGACCCGGGACATCAATTGTGGCACGATGACCAATGAGATTTCGTCCATGTCTCCTTTTTCTGGTCACATTGAAACCAGCCTCATCCACAAATACGTATTCATGTGGAGCAACACAGGCATCAAGCTGCAGTATTCTCTGAAAAGCAAAAAGAGTATGACAGATTATACAAGATCAAGATTACCATTAAACCGTTAAAAATGACCCCCTTACTGTTCTGTTTACCTGCCATAGACATATGCAGTGTAGGCTTGATTAGGCAAAGTTCTATATTAGGAAGCGCCACTGCCATGTAGTGCACAGCCAGTGTATTGCTAGCAAATACTTGATCCAAAGTGGCCGATCACTAGATGGCGCTGCCTCTTACGTTCATAAAGGCATGTTGGCTGATCTAGCCTGTGTAACATGTGTCTATGACAGGCAACTGAAGAGCAGCTCCTGTAATTAATACCAAATGGCTTACATGTCTCAGAAACCGTTTAATAATTATATTATAATTCATTATCCATTCTAATAATAATAATAATTCATATTATTGGTATTATTATGACTGATGTTTCATCTTGTTCTTTACATGAACATGTCTATCTATCTATCTAACTGTGTACCACACCAGTGCAGGGACACAGGCTATAGTAAGGCTGCCACACCCCTCTCTTCCTCCCTCCATTCTCTCTTTCTCACAGATCCACCAAACAGAAGTAACACACTTTTTCAGCACAAATCTCAGTCCTAATCCTCTCCATTGAAGCTTCCACACTCAGAGTCTCTCATGCACACACACACACACACACACTTGAGAGCCTCTCCATTCTCTCTCTCTCTCTCTTCACATCCCTCTAAATCCCCATTTTAAATGGAGTCTGGTTTAATCCCCATTGCAGTGTTTATTAGCCCTGGAGGGGGTGAGGTAAGAGTTTGCTAAATCCCCAGATCCAATACAAGTTTCGGAGGGGGGGGGGGGGGGGCAGTAATTATGGGATGGGGGCAGGTGTTGGGATACTAGACCCTCCTGAAGCTTGATAGTCTAATCTCTGTCCTCTGAACTGGTTGCCTTACCAGTTCATTACACATTCACAATCATATTGAAATGTGTCATCTTATAGTCAGATCAGTAAGAGTGACTGTTCCCAAATGATCTTCAGTGGCAATGCAAACAGACAGGCAGTGGCCCTGCACTGCCAATACAATGGCTGTGTATTATACGGATGAGGCAATGGTAGCACAACAATAGTGAAGCCACAATGGGGTGAATGTGCCCACAGTGTGTTACTGCAACTGTACCCTTCTGTGGTATAGATCCCAGGTCAAGGCTGGTCTGTGCCCTTTGAAATATTTATATTTAAGTGCTTCTGCACGCTTTTAATTAATACAAAAACAAGCCAAACACAGAAACTATAAAAAGTGTGACCAGAACCCTAGAAATCCAAAACTCTTCTTTAAAATAAACACGCTCAATCTTTGGTTATCCCGGTGTATAAACGTTCCTTCCCCGCACTCTCCTCAGCACTCCACTCTCCCTCTCCAAGCTCTTCTCAGCACTCTACTCTCACTTTGCTCAACACTCCACTCACACTCTCCTCAGCACCACTCTCAGTCTCTTCACTCTGCTCAGCACTCCACTCTAACTCTCTTCAGCACTCCACTCTCGCTCTCCACGCTCTCCTCAGCACTTCATTCTTGCTCTCCTCAGCATTCCACTCTCACTCTCTTCAGCACTCCACTCTCACTCTCCTCGTTCTCCTCAGCACTCCATTCTCACTCTCCTTTCTCTCCTCAGCACTCCACTCTCACTCTCCTCGTTTTCCTCAGCACTCCATTCTCACTCTCCTCGCTCTCCTCAGCACTCCATTCGCACTCCCCTCGCTCTCCTCAGCACTCCACTCTCACTCTCGTGGTGTATGCTGGGAGTGTGGGCTGGCTGTGAGTGAGTGTGGTGGAGCGTGTGAGACGCTGGGAGTTTTTTCACTCTATTCTTTTAGTGAAAGAGTATTTGTTTTAACTGACGTTGTTTTAAGTGTCATTTGGCTATTTACTAACACTTTATTGTCACTGTGGCCCAAAACGGGGCAACCCCCCTGTTCTCTTTTGAATCTTTGTCCCATAGAAACAGGATCAAAGTAGTTAGTGAAGAATATGTGTCGGTGGAGGACTGTGTGATGGTAGTGGGGGAATTAGTCAGTTTAATTATGTGAAGTCCGGGGCTCGAATGAGTAAAGCCATGGTTATATTTCTCAGTGAGGAGGCGATGGTATGGAAAGTGGTGCAGGAGGTGAAATGAATAGTGTATGTTTTTATCACAACTGAAAATATGAAATGTTTCGAGTGTGGTAAAGAAAGGCATATTGGGAGAAACTGCCCTAAATAATCCGGTGAGAAGGAGAACACAAAGAAAGGAGCTGATAGCGGCGATGAAGGACCCGCTCCTCGTGAACCTACCATCAGCAGGAATACTGAGGAGGAGACGGGAGACAGCAATGCCAGTGCAGAAAGCAAGGCTAACACATCAGATAAATCAGCAGGGACAACTGGCAGGTCGGCAGAAAAGACTGAAGCAGCAGGTAGCCAGCTGAAAAAATAAGTAAGCCGGCACAAACTGATGGTAAGCCGACTAAAATCACAGGTGAGACAGCAGGGCGTTGAGGCAGTGGACGTCCCCGGCAAAAGCAGCAGAAGCACTACACCAGTGGAGAAGTGAGAGTAGTGAGGAGGAGAGTGAGAATAGCGAGGAGGTGAATGAGAGTAGTGAGATGAGTGAGAGTGAGAGTAGTGAGGAGGTGAGTGAGAGTAGTGAGATGAGTGAGAGTGAGAGTAGTGCGGAGGTGAGTGAGAGCAGCGAGGAGGTGAGTGAGAGTACATAAGAACATAAGAACATATGAAAGTTTACAAACGAGAGGAGGCCATTCGGCCCATCTTGCTCGTTTGGTTGTTAGTAGCTTATTGATCCCAGAATCACATCAAGCAGCTTCTTGAAGGATCCCAGGGTGTCAGCTTCAACAACATTACTGGGGAGTTGGTTCCAGACCCTCACAATTCTCTGTGTAAAAAAGTGCCTCCTATTTTCTGTTCTGAATGCCCCTTTATCTAATCTCCATTTGTGACCCCTGGTCCTTGTTTCTTTTTTCAGGTCAGAAAAGTCCCCTGGGTCGACATTGTCAATACCTTTTAGGATTTTGAATGTTTGAATCAGATTGCCACGTAGTCTTCTTTGTTCAAGACTGAATAGATTCAATTCTTTTAACCTGTCTGCGTATGACATACCTTTTAAACACAGGATAAATCTGGTTGCTCTTCTTTGCACTCTTTCTAGAGCAGCAATACCCTTTTTGTAATGAGGTGACCAGGACTGAACACAATATTCTAGGCGAGGTCTTACTAATGCATTGTAAAGTTTTAACATTACTTCCCTTGATTTAAATTCAACACTTTTCACAATATATCCGAGCATCTTGTTGGCCTTTTTTATAGCTTCCCCACATTGTCTAGATGAAGACATTTCTGAGTCAACATAAACTCCTAGGTCTTTTTCATAGATTCCTTCTTCAATTTCAGTATCTCCCATATGATACTTTTCTCTATTAAATGTCATTTGCCATGTGTCTGCCCAGTTCTGAATGCTGTCTAGATCATTTTGAATGTAGCTCGTCGGCCTCGCTTAGCTGTGCCGATAAAGAAAGACGAGGAAAGCTCCGAGTACGAGAGTGATGAGGAGGGGTCT